>NW_021636898.1:0-31646 GCF_004799145.2 Neltuma alba | reverse complement strand
AAAAAACTTCCATGTTCAGAAAATTCCATAATATTCATTTCACATCAATTTCACCTTTAGGGCCTCCATTGAGGTTCGAAAACCTCTAACTCATATTTTTACTAGTTTCTAGAATTTTTCTAGAATTTTCTCAAATTTCCTGTTTGCCCTTGTAGACGATAATGCTGAAAATGCCAACACAGGTCCTATCAGGGTTTCATATCAAAAATTATTTCATCCCTCTATCTACTTTCTATATCGACCATCATTCAAATTTTTAACTCTCTATGTCCAGATGAGATTTTCAGGGTGTGATAGTTTACACCTTGCGGGCACTCCCTCACAAAGTGTCCTGGTTTTCCACATCTGTAGCACACATTTTGACCCATGATGCATGGTCGGTCCTCCTGATTCTTACCACAGATCTCACATTCCCTTCCTTACCAAGCATTATCAAATCCTCCTTGCCTTGCTTCTCGTCTAGGCCTTCTCCTCTTCCTATTATTGCTGTAGGAAGTTCCTTCTTGACCTATCCTTGCTGCGGGTTTTTTAGCTTTAGGGGTTGCCCTAGCCAACTCATGATGGTTTTGGTTGTTCTCCGTAATGTGACAGACTTCCACTACCTTATTGAATACCTCAAGCTGTCTTGGGGCCACCTTTTCCCTCAACTCAGGTATCAGTCCCCTGATCATCTTTTCCATAAACCAGCGTTCATCATTCATATACTAGAGATAAGTGGAATAGGGAGACAGTTTGATATATCTGGCCAAATACTCATCGAAAGACTCATTAGACACTTGTTTCATCACTAGGAATTCAACTTCTTTTTCATCCCTTATGGAGTGAGGAAATTATTTCAAGAAAAATTATTCCTTGAACACCTCCCAAGTAACGGGAGTTTTGTTAGCCCGGAGGACTAACTCTGTGTCCCTCCACCATCGATCTGCTTCCCCTTCAAGGTTGTATATGGCCATCTGAGCCTTCCTTTCTTTCGAGCACTCCAGTATCTTAAAAATCTTCTCTAGCCGAGTTATCTAGTCCTCAACCACTTATACCTCTACGGTTCCTTCAAAAGTTGGGGGATGGTACTTGCCAAATTGCACTATCCATTGCTGCAGGCTATTAGATTCTGTAGCAGGTTGTACTTGTCAACAACCCCTGTTGAGGTTGCTGGCATTTTGGACTGGTTGAGGTATCTCGGTAGCCCCTGGTCTGGGTTTTTGCAATTGTGCTATTGCTGTTGCTATTTCTACTGCTATAGCAGCATCTCGTTCCTGTTCCTGGCGGACTTACGTGGCTTGTATCTCTTACATAGTCCGCTGTTGTTTCTCTAACCTATTCATAATTATCTAAATAGGGTCAGCAAGGGGTCTAGTTGTCACACCTCCTTTATTACCTCATTACATATCAATTGGAACCATTTAAAGTCATTTCCCAAGGCTTAAGATGAAAATTTTCAAAAATTTTAACTTTGGTTCCGAGTTACTATTTACTATTCAGTAAAATTTTGGCCAACTTTGAAAATTCATAACTAAATGTAGAAAAATTGAAATGAGGTAGTTCCAATTTCTATTCGAAGCTTGTCATGAGTTCTTTAAAATAAAATACTTATTGGCCTCATATCCATCCAAAACAAAGCTAGAAAATTTGACAAGTTACACTATTTACACGGTCATTTTCTAATCTTCTAGTATTTTAGCCCAACTTTGAAAGGGCATATCTCTTAGCACAAAACTCCAAATTTAATGATTTACTACTTGTTTTAAAGTTAAAAATGAGATCTATATGCTTGTCAAGTTTCAGATCCAAATTCGTCCATTTGCTCATTATTTCATGTGCCACAAAGTTGCCCTTGCTTGATCCATTCCCTATTTAGTGCATAATTTAACATAAGTAGGAGTGAGATTTCATGAAAATCTCAGTAGCAATGAACTATAATTATCATGTTAATTAAGTAGTGCATAATGTGATATGTCGTAAAACCATAAGACATTCTGCATAATGTGATATATCGTAAACCATAATACATTCTCAAGTCATATAAAATCATTATTGCATCATATCAAGAGAGGAAACAATCACACTTTTACATTGGCATATTATTATGCATTTGCCCAAAGCATATCAAGTGTGATGAAGTCATTTCCACAATATAATTCGTCAAATCAAAGCAATCATATAAACATTAAACAAGCAAGACAAACAATCAATTATAATTCAATGCTACCTCTTAACCCTTAAAGCAATTCAGCCTCCGTAAGGAGTTATGCTCTCCTTGAATTTCCTCCACAAAACCTATCAATTCAAGTGAAGTTTCAAGCTACATTAACAATCATTCAACTTGAATACAACACTTGACCTTAAACTTTCCTAATTCCCTCTTTTTCTTTGATTTTTAACATAATTAATCATCCTTTGATTCCAATAATCTCTTGGCTCAATCCCACACAATTTTTCATGTAGAATTCAAATATCAATTCAAGTTTATAAAAATCAAACTCCTTTCCTTTCATTCAGTCTTGGCCGAATAGGGGTATATACTTTCCAAAAATTTCACTTTTGATTCCAATGATTTTAAACACTTTTCATTGGTATTTTGCTACACAAAAACACCTTTTAAACCCATTGAAATTATCAAAACACATCAAAACAAACTCCTACATCAAGAAGTCATCATGGCTGAAATACCCCTTTTTGAACCCTAACTTGATTTTCTTCCAAAAATCAATCCAAATATCACTTAAACATGATAATTCCAATTCATTTTCAAGGCTTCTATCCTTCCCTAATGCATGCTTGTCTTGACCGAATTATGGTAGCAACTTCACCTTAAATTTTTAATTCAAAATTCCAACTAAAACAAGTTTAATCTTAACAAAACCAAAGCTCAAACATACCTTGGTGAATCCTTCATTAAAGCTTGATGATTCTTTGTCTATAAGCACTCAACAAGTTTGGATTTCAAGCTTAAGAAAATGTTTTGGCAGCACCTCCCCTTATTTTACCTTTTTTTTATACCTATTTTTGGGTATTTTGAGGGGGTATTTATAGACCAACAAATGTGCCCCCTTCCCCCTTGTTTTGGACATAGAAGGTGCCACCTAAGAGGGGCACTTGGCTACCATCAAGTGTCAAAGAAGTTTAGATCATGCCAAATGTCCAATTCCTAGAATATTCCAAGATATTTATGCAAAAATTGAATTTTATTTTAATTTAATGGAAGGGTCCAGATTATGCACGAATTTGCACCTCCTCCAGGCCCAATGTGGGGCCCAATTAGGGCTTAGATGGTCTAAAAGATGACCCATAAACTAAATCACAATCCCAAACCATCTTGAAACTTTATTGGTTACTATTCACTTGTAACATTTCATAATTTTTCTAGACCTCCAAAAATTTATTTCTCTTCATGAAAAATCCTCTTTTAATATAAGAAAGTGATCTGAAAATTTCATAATTTTCTCAATCTCTAGATATTTATTTTGAACTTTTCCCGACTAGGCCTTTATGAGTGTAACTGTGGGAAAATAAATTCTCTAAGTTAATTCCTGTACTTCCAAGACTAAAAATAAATTTTATAAATTCAATCCAATATTTAGATAATTAATATTTTTTTCAAATTTATTGAGGCCTCTAGCTATTTAAAATAATTATTTTCCTCTAATTTTTCACTATTTTCTAGAAAAACCTTTGTATTCGGGAAATTTTGTAATAATTCATTTTCACACCAATTTCACCTTTAAGGTCTCCATTGAGGTTCCAAAACCTCTAATTCAAATTTTTACCATTTTTCAAGAATTTTCTCAAAATTTCCTGTTTTACCTTTCCTAGACCAATAATTCTGAAAATGTCAATCATGACTCTATCAGGGTTTCACATCAAAAATTGTTTAATCTTCTCATCTAGTTTTTACATTAGCCCTCATCTCAATTTTTAACTCCCTATGTCCAGGTGAAATTTTTCAGGATGTGACACTGGTTGATGCTTCCCCTGTGTGAGCCCCACATCTTATTCTTACCATTTTTGTTTATCTTCTTAACTACACAAGGAAGAGGATTATTATTAATATACAAAAAGGTACTTTATATATTAAACTTAACTATGTATAGTAGTTTAGCACAATTAGCAGATAACTATAGTTAGCCAGTCATAACGATATAATATATAGTCATTCAAGTCAGGGTGTAAAGGAAAAAGGAAATGTGCAAACAACAAAAATCTCCAAATCATCTAACAATTGGTCAAAAGAACAAAGATCTGGACTATCAAAAATCCTTTGGACCTTGTCCTGCCAGATCTTGGTTCTGGGAAGTAAATCTATCAGAGCCTATCCCCATAGGGTCTCATCTGTTTTTGGTCCTCCTCAGATACCTCATTATGTAATAGTCTAACATAATAGAAGTAGTTCAGATAAATCAAGGCTCTGTGACCCATCTATATGTCTTCCCAATTCCACCAGCTCTCTAAATTTGTCATCATAACCCCTGAACTCCTTCTTAACTATTAGTGGCCTCTTTTTAATTGGCAAGTTCTTTACATTGATGTTGTTGGGGCCTGCTTCATCTCTGGGTTTAGTGTCACATGTAAAATCCCAAAATTTGGAACCCTAGTAATGCGAATGTGAGGAATAAGACATGATTGATAAGCATAAGGTGTGAGTAAAGTATGGAAACCCAAAATGGGACGAAACCGACTTTATCGGGTCCCTAGGGGCAAAACGGTAATTTTGAAAAAAGTTCTCAAAAAATTCCCTAAAAATAGAAAAAAATAGAATTAGGGGTTTTTAAGTCACATATGATTTTTTGGGAGTGATAATAGCCCAAAATAAATTTTAGTGAAAATTCCCAAAAAAATAATTATTTTTGGGAAAATAAAGGGGAATTAAAGTAATACAATTATTTTAATTACCTAAGGACTCTGAAAATTCAAGGAAAAATATAGATACACTCCCTAGGAATATATATGAATTTATAAAATTTTTTTCAAGCATTGGAAATTCAGGAAATAATTTATGGGGAATTTACTTCTGAATTCCTATCGGTAAAGATCCGATTTCAGAGAAAATGTGAAATAAATACCTAGAAGTATTGAAAAATTCCCAAAACTTTCAAATCAAACTTTTGAAATAAATAGGGATTTATCATGAAAAGAAATAGAATTTTTGAAGCCCTTAGCTATTTTTCCTAAAGGGGGCAAGAAATTGGGTATTATGAACCAAATGATTTTTAAAAATGCCCTAACCAATTCCATTGCTTCCTAATCAGTTTTTACCATTTAGTTAGCATCCAACTAGGCCCAAATTCATGCTCATCATGACCATAACAGCTGGCTTATGTGCTGGGCAAATTTTCAACCATGGATAAAAAATAACTTGGAAAGCAAGATGCAAGTGGATGGCTAGGATTTGAGGATGGTTTGACTTCAATTTTAGGCCATGTTTATCACTTGAAAATTCTTGCCAAAGGGGGAAGAACCAGCAGAAATTTTGGCCTATAAATACCCCTATAATTCCCCCAAAATTCGTGCAAAAATCTGGAAAAATAGGGGAGGTTTTGCACAAATTTTTCTTCACTTCTAAAAACCTTCAAAACGACTTCCAATCCAAGGCTAATCATCAAGCTTATATCAAGGACTCCTTAAGGTATATTTAAGCTTTAATTTAATGCTTTTCTAATGGCTAAATCATGAGTTCTGGGCAAGGGAAATTGCTGGAAATCTTAGGAAATGGATAGCAACTTGTTTAATGACATTGAATCATGATGTTTGGTGCTGTTTTGAATGCGTTTATGGAAGAAGTTATCCTAGAACCTATGACTAATCATTTCAGCCAACTCAAGAACTCAAGGGTAGGATTTGTTTCAATGAGTTTTAATGGTTCCAATGGATTTAAAATGTGATTTTGTGTGGGATTATGCTATTAAACTATGTTTAAATTCATTGGAATCAAAAATAAAAATTTAGGAACCTAAGAGCTTGTGTTGGGCCAGTGAGAAATCTTGGACTTGGGATTAGATTTTGATGATTTTAATGCTTCCATTGAGTTCCTTGGGTATTTTTGTGTAGGGATATGTGGAGGAATTAAGTTTGGAAGCATTAAAAATCAAATTGGAAATTTTAGCCTTGAAACCTATACCCTTTGGTTTTGTCTAGATCTTGAGGAAGGGATTTGATTTTGTAAAATCTAATTTGATAGTTGGATTCAACATGAAAAACCATGTAGGAATGGCCTAAGAGGTTACTTGAATCAAAGGGAAAATAATTAGGCCAAAAATCCAAAGAAAAGGGGTTTAATGTTTAAGTAATGTGTAATATGTTTGGATAATTGTTGAATGATTGACATTGGTGTTGGTTTGATATGTACCTTGCCAAATTCTCAAGAGAACATCTTGAACTTAAAGGAAATCAAGAACCAAATGTCAAAAGGTAGCGTTGAATTACATTTTGATTGCTTTCTTGCTTACATTGATGTGTTAATGTGTATGTGTGCAAAGTGTGCCATGATGTGACTAAGCTTTGTTGCAAATGTTGACTGCAATGTTTGAATTATGTTGCCTTGGCATTATGTCCTCTGAATATGTGTATGATAGCTTACTTTCTATGGCATAAAAGCATGAACACATAAGCAAAATAAATGCATAAAAGCATTGCGCGTAGTGTTTGCATGAATGCATGATAATTGTGATTCCTTGCTACTTGGATTTCTTTGAAATCTCACTCTTATGTTTAACACCACCTAGGAGGGAGTTCAAGCAAGGGCAAGGAAGTAGTTTTGGAGGCCAAGTGAATATTTACTATACCCTAGAATGACTTTCATATCCTGAGGCCAGAGATAATTTTAAAATTCATAATAATATGCTAAATAAGTTTTTCATATTTTTTCCAAATTTATTGAGGCCTTAGAGCAGCTCAAATAGTTAATCATAGTCAAAAATACCTATCCAGTCATAAAATATTGATTAATCTTAAAAATTCTGTAATAAAATATTTTTACCCCTTTTTCACCTCTGGGACCTCATATACTATTCTAAATCCTTAATTCTTTATTTTTCCTATTTTTGAGGAATTTCTCAATTTTTTTGACATCCCTTTGCAATCTGTCCAACTTATACCGGATATTATGAAAATATCAGTCCGGACCCTGTTAAGATTTTATGTCATGCATGGCTTCGTCAGCCAGTCTACTTTCCCTATTGGCCCTTGACTTAATTATTCATTTGCATTACCAGGGTTAAAATTTATAGGATGTGACAGATCCGAATGATATTTCTTCAATTGCAACACGTGGAACACGTCATGTAAATTGGAAAGATGTGGCAATAGTGTAATCCGATATGCTACAAGTCCAATTCGCTCTAAAACCTCATAAGGGCCCATGAATCAGGGTATAAGCTTCTTGGCCTTAATGGATCTGCCAACACCTGTGACAGGTGAAACCTTCAAAAATACATGATTACTTACTTCAAATTCTAAAGGTCTCCTCTGATAATTCGCATAACTTTTCTATCGACTTTGGACTATCAACAACTTCTGCTTAATGAGCTTAATCTTTTTAGTTGTAATGTCCACTAAATCTAGGCCAATATCTATTTTTTCACTTAATTCAATCCAACAAGTAGAGATCTACAGTTCCTTCCATATAAAGCCTCATAGGTTGCCATCTGAATACTAGAGTGATAGCAGTTGTTATACGTAAACTCGGCTAATGACAAGTGAGTGTCCTGATTGACCTTTAGCTCTATATGATAGCATACCAAGAAGTGTTCAATATGGAGGTCTTGAAGCCCAAGAAATGCTTATCCAATTAGAGGCCCAACCAGCCCTCCAAAGTGCTCAAAAGATTTATAGCTTCAGAATGCTTACATGGAGGATGATATGGATTATTGCTTGGACGATGACATGGACACATGCGAAGCTTGACGTGACATATGGAAGGCCACCCCAAAAGCCACCATGGCATGTGAGTCATTTGAGTGTAACCACTTGGATCTTGAGAAAGACAAGAGCGTGTTCTAAGAGTCTAGAAGGAGTTTTGAAGCCAATTCCTATGTAATTAAAGGCCCAACACAATCATATGTACCTGGAGGAGTCCATTAGAGCTATAATCTTTTAAATTGGGGCCCAAATGCATTGTGTTATGGACCATAGGAGTTCTAGAACGTGTTTCAACCATATTCAAGCCCAAATGGGTGTCTAAAAGGCCCATACATGCTTATGGACGTGAATAGCAATTATGAAGATCTATTTGGAAGGTCCAAGAAGATTGAAGAAGCATCAAGAGTGATCTTATATGATATTAAATAGGATTCTATTTGTTTTAATTAGTTTCCTATTTTGTATTGATTGCTTCTTGAAGACAAAGACTTACTTATTTTGTATTGCATTAATTAGTAGAGAGTCAAATAATATCCTTCTCATTAATGAAGGGATCCTGCTAGGTGGTGTGTGATCTAGATTATTCTATCTTGACTAGCAGGTTAGAGTATTCTAGAAAAGAAATTAAATTCGGAGTAAAAAGTACACTGATAAAGTGAAGACTAGAGTCTTGCACTTTACTTGGCCCACAAGTTGCCACTTGTCGAGCTTTTAATGGATAGTAATTCCAAGTGTCAAGCCCTGATTGGAGAGGATCTTGACTTTTAAAATTAATTTCAATTGGCATTAAGTTAATTAAGTGAGAGGTTACAAAATTAAATGGGTAAGTGACACATAGCATCTCATTAATGTTGGTTGGTGAGATATTCTTGGCCTTAATCAACACACTCCTCCCCTCATTTTCAGATCACCATTCAGCCAAGGAAGAAAGAAAAGAGAAAAAAGAGAGTTTGAAGTGGAAACAAGAAGAAATCAACCACTTTGGATCAAATAAGCTTGGAGTTAAGGTTAGTACGTAGATGATTCTATGTCATTCCTTGCTTGATTCTCTTGAGTTTGATGGTTGAAATGTCTGGTTTTCCTCTTTGTTTGGTGCTGGCCGAATTGGTTAATGTTAGGGGAGGGAAGTTTTGTTGCAAAACATAGTTAGAACACTATGATTTAAGATGGTTTCAAGTAATTGGATGTTGATTTGAAGAGATTTCTTTGATACTTCTCAAGTGGTACTGTTTGGCCAAGACCAAAACTAAACCTTAGGATTTGTTTTTTCAAAGTTTTGAGGCTTCTATTGTGTTCAAAATGAAAAATAGTGTAGGATAGACCTAAAGAGCAAGCGTTAGAAGCATTAAAACCAAAGTTGCAATTTTTGGATTTGAACCCTAATGGTTCGGTCAGTTCAAAACTAAAAGAAGGAATTTTTTTTTGGTTAAATCCAAGTAGATATTTGGAATCTACATGAAAAATCATATAGGAATGAACCAAGAGGGAATTTTTAGGGTTAAGGAAATAAACTCTAAAAATTCAAGAACAAAGATGGAAGCTTTAAGGGGTTTAGGAGTTACTTGAATTATGTTGTTAATTTTATATGGAATGGTTGGCAACCTTGCTACCCTTTTTATGATATATCATGATTAGGATTTGTTAATTGTGGAGAAGAGGAAGAAGGTCAAAGAATCAAGAGCATTGGATTAAGGTAGTAAGATTTAATTAACCTTAATGTTGAGTGTTGCATTGATTGCTATGCAATTTCATATGCTATTATGTGGTTGAGCTAAATGATAATGATGATGATGATGATGATTGTGTAGCTATACTCCTTGCTTTATGTGCCTTGGCTATTGCATGTTAGAGTGCTACATATATGAGGTAAAGTAGTTCCCTATTAATAGCAAAAGGTTGGAATGCTTGTAATTGATGCATGTTGATGTTTTGGTTGATTGATCTTGCTACTGGGATTTCATTGAAATCTCATCCCCTATATGTAACTTAACATTTTAGGGACTGAATCATCAAAAGACAGGCTGCAAATCCAAGGATAAATATGGTGATGAACCATGAGGAAACATTTATATTTGGTTATGTATAAGCATGTATGGTTGGAGCTGTAATCCCTAAGCAGGATGCCCAATTAGAGCCAAGTTTTATTAAGTTACCAAATGATTTTCTACACAAAATTTGGTATGTTTAAATTTCACGTCATGAGCTTCAAATTGATAGGTAGCACATTAAAAATGGCCAACTACAGAATTTTTAATGATTTTTCAAAGTTAAGGTTCAGAATTTGGAAAAAGGATTTTTGCCAAATGGACAGAGGTGACTTTCACAAAAACCTAACACTTTGCAAATGAAATTAGTTTATAAGACTATTTTTTCTTGGAAGAGTATTCAAATATATTTTTATAGAATTTTGAATTACTCCATTTTGATTTTTGTAGATTAAGTTATGAATTTCCGAAGTTGAGCCAGAAAACTGGATTTTTACTCAATGAACAGTAAAAATTTGAAAATCAGCATTTTTCATGGATTTTTGAGCCCAAGACCATCCAAGGTGATCTAAAATGGTTTTAATTAAACCCTAAGTAGATCCGAGAGTAAGGTATGATACTCTTGGCGTTCTTCCTCATTGTTAGAGTATATCAAGATATCATCTATAAACACCACAATGAACTTATCCAAGTATGGCCTAAAGATCTTATTCATATAGTCTATAAATACTGCTAGAGCATTTGTCAAACTGAAAGGCATTAATAGAAACTCGTAGTATCCATATCTGGTGTGAAATGTTGTCTTTAGGATGTCTTCTGCTCTGACTCTCAATTGATGATATCCAAACCTTAAGTTGACCTTAAAAAACACCATTGACCCTATTAGCTGATCTAGCAAGTCATTAATCCTAAACAAAGGATGTTTTTTCTTGATAGTCACTTTTTCAACTACCTATAATCTATACACAATCTCAGACTCCTATCTTTCTTTCTCATAAATAGTACTGGTGATCCCTATGGTGAGACACTTGGTCTAATAAACCCCTTTTCAAGTAACTCTTCGATATGCTTTTTCAATTTTTCCAATTCAGAAGGCAACATTCTGTATGGTGCTTTGGAAATTGGAGCTGTCCTTGGCATTGACTCAATAGAGAACTTAACTTCCCTTTCTGGGGGTAAACCGGACACTTCCTTAGGAAACACGTTTACTACCTCAGTCTGATCAATACCAACTTCTTTATCTGTACTAACAAAAAAGAAAACAGCGTAGGCTTGACAACCCTTCTGAATACACTTAGTTGCTTGAGTAGTAAACAACCACAAAAGATCATTAATAGTCTCAACTATTATAGTGCACAAAGGAAGAGTTACTATCATCCTTTTGCAATCCAAAATTACATTATTTGCTGATAGCCAATCCATACCAATAATCACATCAATACCCCTTGAGGGGTAAACAAATCAAATCAATCATCAACTCATGATTCTCAAATTTAAGCATGAGACTTAAACAAGCCTGTGCGGTTAACATAGTGGCTTCCACTGGAGTTGACACTTTCAACAAGACAAATCATACATCAAAAATTTAAACTTTCAAGCACAATCTGCAACAATAAAAGAATGAATGGCACCAGAATCAAACAACACAGGTATGCTATGTTCTTAAAGAGAAATAGTATCTCTAATCAGATTAGGAGACGCACCAGCCTCCTCTCTAGTCAAAGCAAAAACTCTCCCTAGATCTAGCAGGCTCATGATGGACACTCTAATATGAAACTAGAAGTTTGTTGCCGCGCCTCTAGATAGTTGTGAGCTAGGTATCCAAACTTATGGCATCTGTAGTATTCCTAGCACTACCTTGGATGATTCTTCCCATGTCTCAAGCAAGGACCACTAACACTCAGTGTGGATCTAGCAGGCTCATGATGGGCACTCTGATCTCCTCCTAAATGGCTCCCCTAAGCCTGTCTCCTCTGTGTAAAGGCTCTACAGGCTGAATCCTTCTGACTCTAGCTCTTGTCTTTGCTTGAGCTTCCCAAACTCCCATAATTGTAGCTACTCCTTTTATTGATTCCTCCTATTGGCCTTATAAAACTAGAGAACCTGCCTTGGCTATCTTAACATCGACTCTTCTCTACCTCTCAGGTCCTACGAGCTGCCATCCTGAGTTTCATGTAGGCATCCTCGAAGCTCTTAAACTCATATAAGGCCATTTGCTGCTTTAGCTCTGGCCTCGCCAGTTCTATCAATTGTTGAGCCATCCACTCTGGGTTATCTTTCTGCTGCAGGTAGATAACATGCTTGGAGAGGTCAATATACTTGGCAATAAACTCACCATCATGTGTGTTCCCCTGTCGAAGAGCATAAAAAGCTGTTTCTTTTTTTTAATCTCATGGCTGGGGGAAAATAGTTATTAAAGAACATCTGCTTGAATTCTTTCCAAGTAACCCTCGAGTCATCTATGCTGCTTACGCTCCTCCACCACCTCTTAGCTCGATCCCTCAATAAGATCACCGCTGCTTGTACCTTCTGATAGGTATTACAGCCACAAGCCTTGAATATTGTCTCCATGTCATCAATCCAAGCCTCAGCTTTATCAGATCCATACCCCCATCAAAAGTCTTCGACTCTCTTCTTTGGTTCCTTCAACAGAACCCCTGCAAGTTCCAAAATTACCCACTGATGGCTCATGAAGCCCACTCTCTCCAAACTCTTCCACAGCTTTCTTGCTTCTCAAGTCTTCCTCCAGCTTCCTTACCCTCTTATCTATCACTATAACTACCACTTCCTTTAGCTGTTGCAGTAAGGTCTCTTCGTTAAATTGCAAAGGATTCGGTGGTTGATTAGGCAGGTTTGTGGATTTGTCCCAACCCTAATCGCATCAGGATAACATCCATAACATCCTTCCCACCTAAGGATGGAACCACCAAAAAGAAACAAGAAGTAATGTCAAGCATAGACATAAAGTACCAGAGAAGGTTATGTGAGATTATTGTATATTGCCACTAAATGTAATGTAATATAACCCAAGTCATACAATCTTTGACTCTGGTACCAAATTGTAACGTTCCCAGGACCCGGAGTACAGCCATAGCCACCCTAAGTGTCGATTGTAGATATTGTCCGCTTTGGTACAGTTATAGCCACCTCACTATTTTGTTCCCTTGGGTGTGGTTGTAGCCACCCAAAAAATACATCTACGAGAGAGAAGTATTCAAACTCTTATAAGGCCTGCTTTGTTCTCCTCTCCAGCTGATGTGGAACTTCACAAAAATGATTGATGACTTGTGAAATTATATTAACATCCCTTGCATGATTGCCATTATAATTGTGGTTCTTTGCTACTGAGATTTTCATAAAATCTTACTCTTCTCCATGTCTAAAATAAAACCATCAGGGGGCTGTAAGTGGTCATGGGAAAGGCAAGGAGGTGATCATATCTTAAAGAATGATTTGGTGGTACTTTATGAACTTTATGTTTAATATTGTAATAATTATGAGTATGATGACTTGTTGACTATTTGAGATCTGTAACTTATGTGAATATGCTTGATATAAGCTGTGGAAAGAGGTCCAAGTATGTTTGAAATGCTAAGATTGAATTATGGCAAGTTGAACTCTTAAAGGATAAAAGTTGATCTAAAGTAAGCCAAAGTTTGACTACATATGTTTTTGAGAAAATGAAGGACTTTGACCATAAATTTGGCAAATCAATTGATCTCATTTTTATCTCCAAAATTAGTAGTAATTCATGAAAATTGGAATTTTGTACAAAAAGTCATACCTTTCAACTTTAGGCATAAATTCTGAAAAATTAAAAAATTGACCAAATGAATGGTGCACATTGACGTGGGAATTGAGCACACCTGAGTTGAGCTTACAATGTGAAAGGATTTTTTCCTTAAAGGTCTTATTGAAAGCTTCAAGTAGAACTTAGAATCATGTCATTTTGATTTTTTTCAGAATTAGTTATGCTTTTTCAAAGTTGAGCCAAATTTAGGATTATAATGATTAGTAACCCAAGAAAGGAAATTTGAAAATTCAAAATTTTCTAACTTAAAGACTTATTAAATAGTTCCAATTGCTTCTATTTAATATAAAATTGAGTGATAAATTAAGATGTTATTTTTTTGTATCAAAGCAAAGATTATGGCATGTCATTGTGTGGTTTTTGTTTTGTGTGGATGAATTTATTATAATACAAGTTACAGGAAAAGTAGTATAGCCTGTTGTGAAAAGGACAACTTAGGGAGACAGTGAATCGAGGATGGTTGGGGAATCATACCCCGATTGGTGGTTATTGCCAGAAGAGGATCCTGTACCCCCTATGAACTATTATGCAAGACTGGAACATATGTTTGGTTTACCAGAACATGATCAGCTAGAAGTGGCATCCAATATGATATAGAATGTGGATATAGATGACGATGCTCAGAGTATGCTAATTCACAGACCGGTCATTGATAAAGTGGGACCCAACACCTACTTAGTACCCAGACTGAACCCTGATGAGGTAGGTCCTAGTTAAACAAAGAGCTTACCATTAAAGAAAACACCATTAGAAATCCATAAAGAGTTTTACATGCTTGGAGACTTGATATAGGAGTTCAGGTTTTGGGGGCGACATATTAAGAGAAATGAGAACTAGAATGCTATGATCTATTTAGAATTCCTGTATTAGGTTAGATTGTTGCATTGGGTGGTCACTAGAGAGGACCAAACCCTAGATGAGACAGCTCGGGGATCAGCTCTGTTTGCTATACTCCGAGAGACTGCTATGTGGCAAGATCAGATTAGGGGAATATATTATAGCATTGATATGTGTACTTTTGATCAGTTGGTGGACGTGTTAGAGGTATTTGTTATATTTACTTTTCTATTTCCTTTCCAGTTTAGTTAGCTAGTTAATAATGGTGTAATTATGTGATGACTGGTGGTGACTGGTATGACTGTAACTGACTTCTTAGCTATGCTGCTATAAATATATACATTATGAATGGAATAGAAAGGTACATATGTATATAAAGATCATGTTCTTTTTGTAGTTAAGAAGACAATCAACAATAGTGAGGATAAGACGAAATGCTCAAATAGGAAAAGTTCATGACAAACCCCCTATAGGCCCTATTCAAATGATATTGAATAGATTGGATGAGCAACAACGAACAATACAAAGATACGAGCTGCATAAGCTCGAGAGGAACAGAGAGAGATGCTGTAATAGTAGCGATAGTCGCAGCAGCTATAGCTCAAAATACATGAGTAGCTAGGGTAGTCCACCCAGTCAAAACATAGGAACCTATAGGTGAGCAGACACGACTTGCGGTAAAACCTAATAGTTTATAACAATGGATTATGTGTTTTTGTAAGCATAATTCATATGCTTTTGAGGGAACTCTTGATATGCAAGTGGTTGAGGACTGGATAACTCAGTTGGAAAAAATCTTTAAAGTCCTCAAATGACTGATAGACAAGAAAGCCCAGATGGCCATATACAAAATAGAAAGGGGGGTTGATAGGTGGTGGAAGAACACAAAATTGGTTCTTCAAGCTAACAAAACACCAATCACTCAGGAATCTTTTAAGGAACAATTTTATTTAAAGTACTTCTCATATTCAGTGAGAGATAAAAAAGAAGCAAAATTCCTTACCGCGAGGCAAGTGGAAAGTGAATCCTTTAATGAGTACCTAGCAAGGTATATCAAATTATCTCAATATTCTACCTATTGCAGCATATGAATGATGAGTGGTGGTTTACCAAAAATATGATTAGGGCTTGAAACTAGAGCTGAGGGAAAAGGTAGCCCCGAGATAGGTTGAAAATTTTAATAAAGTGGTAGAAGCCTGCCGAATCACTTAGAGTAGCCAAAACCATTACAATCACACTAGAGCAATCACAAGGGCTGAGAGACCTCCGGCGAGGACAATAACCAAGGAAACTTCCTATAACAATAATATAAAGAAAAGGAATTTAATTTTAACAAGCCCAAGAAGAGGATTTGTCGGGGAGGACCTGACACCTTCAAACAGGCCAAGATTTATGAAACTTGTGGTAGAAACCATGGAGACTGGCCATATATAATGGGTTAGAACTTGTACTATTAATACAGGAAGCTCAGACATTTTGTGAGGGAGTGTCCTCAAAGTGTCAACAGTTCAAAGCCTCAGACGTAAGGCAGAGTATTCACCCTTAATCAGGAGGAGGCTCTTAAGTTGGCTGAGATATCTAAGGCATGTTCAGTATAAATAATTGTGCAGTATATACAATGTTTGATTCGGGCACAAGCCATTCATTTATATCGTATGATTATGCTAGGCGATTAGGCCTTACTTAGAGTGGTAACTTCTAGTGTATGTTTGAATTGTATTGTCCGATATACACATTGTTGTATTGTTCTTGACCTAATATATATACCATTCTATGATATTGATGTGATAATTGGCCTGAACTGGTTGTCATCCAATAGTGTACTCCTTAACTGTAAAAACAAAACTTCAATTCTTCATCCCATGGAACTTATCCCTTGCCCGGAGGTGAGATTGAATTTTATAAACGAGGCCCAGGAGGAGAGATATCTAAGACAGGCCTGCCAACGATATATGGTGTTTTTCTCAGTACAGGTGGAGATAGAAGAGGGAATTGAGGAAATACCAGTAGTAAGAATTTCTGGAGGCATTTCCAAAGGAAATCAGTAGACTTCCACTAGAGAGAGGAGTGGAATTTGCTATTAATTTAGTGCTTGGGACTAAACCAATTTCAAAAGCTCCATACCGGATGGCTCCTAATGAAATGGCAGAACTAAAGAAGAAGATAGAGGAATTATTAGAGAAAGGTTTTATCATACCTAATATGTCTCCATAGGGTGCTCTCGTACTATTTGTCAAAAAGAAAGATGGGAATTTGAGGTCATGTACTAATTACTGAGAATTAAACAAAGTAACTATCAAGAACAAATGCTCTCTTCCCTCGATTGATGATTTGTGGGATTGGTTGGCTAGTGCTATGGTATTTTCTAAAATTGATCTAAGATCAAGATATCGCTAACTGAGGATTAAAGCAAAAGATATTCCAAAGACCACATTCAAGACTTATTATGGGCATTATAAATTTCTAGTAATGTCGTTCAGATTAACAAATGTGCCTATGATATTCATGGATTATATGAACTGGATTTTCTAACCGTATTTGGATCAGTTTGTTGTGGTTTTCATTGATGATATTTTGGTTTACTCTAAATCCCTAGAGGAACATGAGCAGCACCTGAGAGTAGTGATAAGAACAATAATCAATTTTTGCTCAAATGGTTTATAAAGGAACCCTACCTTCTCTAATCCATTTGATATGTGCAATTTCTTTTCCATCAATATGTCTTGTAATTTGTACTTAAACTCCTTTTGTACCCACCTGTTTAGCTAATTTAATAGCTTTTTCCAAGACACCAAGAGAAAAATAGTTGTATGCCAAGCTCAGTAAATGTGAGTTTTGGTTAGAGGAAGTGAAATTTTTCAATCATGTGATTACTCGAAATGAAGTAGCCATGGATCCAAGAAAAGTAGAGGTGGTATTAAAGTGGGAACAGCTCAAAACAATGACAGAAACTAGAAGTTTCTTAGGTCTAGTAGGATGCTACAGGCAGTTTATCCATGACTTTTCCCGAATTGCCTATCCGCTGACCAAGCTTACCAGGAAGAATCAACTGTTTGTGTGGAATGATAAATGTGAAACGAGCTTCCAAGAATTAAAACAGAAGTGGACTTCTATTCCTCTACTAGTCATTCCTAATCCAACACTACTATATGTAGGGTATATCAACGCAAGTAAATAGGGAGCTAGTAGCAAGGGATGTGTGCTAATGCAACAAGGGAGAGTAGTGGCTTATGCCTCACGTCAACTAAAATTGCATGAGGAAAACTACCCCATGCATGATTTGGAGCTAGCAGCGATATTGTATGCCTTAAAAATCTGGAGGCATTACCTATATAGTACAACTATAGAATTGTATTATGATCACAAAAGTCTCAAGTACCTGCAAGACCAAAAGGAATTAAATATGAGGTAGAGAAGATGGATGGAGTTGGTCAAAGATTATGATTACCAAATAAAGTATCATCTGGGAAATGCTAATGTGGTGGCAGATATGCTAAGCCAAAAGGTAGTGCAAGCTGCAGTAATGATGATTAAAGAACATGAACTGTTAGAGGACTTGCAAGAATGGGGTTCTGTTTACCAAATGCAAGTCATAACAGAAGGAACAAGAATTTTGAAAGCAGAAGCCTTGCTAATGAAACAAATCATTGAGGCACAAAAAAAGGACCAAATGATTAGATGATTATAAAGCCAAAGTGTTGAGAGGGTAAACAAAAGATTTTGAGGTCTTAGATGAGGGATTATGTCACATCCCAAAAAATTTAACCTTGAAGTGGAAAATTAACAATTTGGTTATGGGCCAATATAGAAAGTAGATGGAAGGACAAAACAACTTTTGATATGAAACCCCGATAGAATCCAAACTGATAATTTTAGAATTATCAGTCTAGAAAGGGCAAAATGAAAAAATTTAGAAAAAAATTCCAAAAAAATAGTAAAATAATAAATTAGAGGTTTTAAAACCTCGATGAAGGCCCTAAAGGTAAAATTGTTGTGAAAATAGATTATTACAAAATTTCCTGAAAACAGAGGTTTTTCAGGAAAAATAGTAGAAATTAGGTGAAAATAATTATTATAATTACCTAGAGGCCTCAATAATTCTGAAAAAAATATTAAATACTTATCCAAATATTTATGAGAATTTATAAAATTGGTTTTGGGCCTTGGAAGTATAGGAAATTATTTTTGAAAATTTATTTCCAAAAAGTCTTACTAATAAATCCTTATTCGGGAAAAATTCAAAATAAATAGTTAGAGGTGGAACAAAATTCTAAAAATTTCCAAATCTTATTCTTATATTAAAATATGATTTTTCATCGAGAAAAATGTGATTTTGGAGGTCTAGAAAAATTATGAAAAGTTACAAGTGAATACTAACCGATAAGCTTCAATTTTGCTCGAAATTAATATCTTATTGTTAGGCTAAATTCTTAAGACTTTCCATATCAAAAGTGGGCCCCATATTGGGCCATAAAAAGGCCTAAAATTCATGCAAAATTAGCGCCTAATATTTAAGCCCAATTAAACCTAAATATCTTGGAATATTCTTGAAAAATCACACTTGGCATGATCTGGAACTATGCAGCACATGATGACAGCCAAGTGTCCCCTTATGTGGCACTAAATCACGCCAAGATGAGGGGGCAAGAGGGAAGAAACTTTGTCTATAAATACCCCTCATAAATACACAAAAATAGGTGAAAATTTGACAAAAGGGGGGAGGTTCTGTCAAAGTGACTTCTTGAGCTTGGAAACTGATTCCAAGTAGTGCATTTGAAGGAGAAATCATCAAGCTTTGGTTAAGAATTCATCAAGGTAAGTTTGAGATTTGGTTTGGTTAAGATTAAAGCTTGTTTTGGTTGAATATTTGAATCATAATCCAAGGGGAAATGCTGCCATGAATTCGGTCAAAATGGGTATGCCTTAGGGAAGGATAGAAACCTTAAAAATGAGTTGGAATTATCATGTTTAAGTGATGTTTGGATGGATTTTTGGAAGAAAACCAAGTTAGGAGTTATATATATATATGATTCGGCCAATATGAGTTCTTGATGTAGGAGTTGATTTTGATGTGTTTTAATGATTCCAATTGAATTTAAAAGGTGTTTTTGTGTAGAAAAACACAAAGAAAGAGTGTTTAAAATCATTGGAATAAAAAATAAAATTTTTGTAAGATATATACCCTTATTTGGCCAAGAGGAATTGAAAGGGAAGGAGTTTGATTTTTATAAATTTAAATTGATATTTAGATTCTACGTGAAAAATTATGTAGAAATAAGCTAAGAGATTATTGGAATCAAAGGAGGATTAATTATGTGAAAAATCCAAGAAAAGGGGAATTTAAATAGGTTTAAGGTTAAGTAATTGTAATCAAGTGAAATGGTTGATAATATGGTTTGTATTTATGCTTGGATTGATAGGTTTTAAGGGGAAGAACCAGGGAGAACAATAATTCCTTGATGAGGCGAAATTACATTAAGCATAGAAGGTAGCATTGAACTTATAGTTTGATTGTTTATCTTGCTTGCTTGATGTGGTTATGTTGATTGCTTTGATTAGTGGATTTATGTTGTGGCAATTGTTGATTTTATGACACTTAAAATGCTTTGGCCAAATGCATAATGTTATGCCAATGTAAGTATGTACTTGTTTCTTTCCTTGGCATAATTCATGAAATGATTTTTATGTGACTTGAGGATGTCTTGAAGTTTTATAACATATCACATTATGCATTGCTTGATTAACATGAAAATTATAGTTCATTGAGATTTTCATGAAATCTCATTCCTTCCTATGTTAAATTATACATCAAATAGGGAATGATTCAAGCAAGGATAAGGGCAAGGAGATATAGTGTTGGGATGATGAGATTATATAGACTTTATGATGATGTTTTGTTATAATGTATATTGATGAATTTTGGTACAATATTGTAATGGATTATGAATGAGATTAACTTGGAATCATGTAATTATATTGTGGCACTTATGCCCATGAATATTATGGCTGAATGGTGTAGCATGAAAAAGAGGAAAGAAATGCCAAAAAAAAATAAAAAATATGATTAAGGGATAAAAATACCCTAAACAGGGATAATTTTGGGACACATGAAATAATAAGCAAAGGAACAAATTTGGACATAAGATTTCTCAAACTTATAGATCTTATTTTTAGCTTTAAATCAAGTGGTAAATCATTAAATTTGGAATTTTGTACTAAGAGTTATGCCTTTCCAAAATTGGGCTAAAATACTGGAAAATTGAAAAATGACCAAAAATAGTGCAACTTTGCAAATTTTATGACTCTGTTTCATGATGATATCGTTCGAGTGAATATTTTTTTCCTTAAAGAATGTACTACAAGCTTTCGATAGAGCTTGGAACCATCTCATTTGGATTTTTCTATAATTAGTTATGAATTTTTAAAATTAGCAAAAATTTTGGTGAATAGTAAACAGTAACCCGAGACCAAATTTTTAAATATTGAATTTTCTCATTTTTAAGTCTTGGGAAATGGTTCCAAATGGCTCTATTATGATATAATGTGGTATAAAAGGAGGTGTGACAATTTACTTAGGTTTAAAGGAAGAATATATGTCCCTTCAATGAATAATCTCCGAGAGCAAATTTTAAATAAGGCACATAATAATAAATACACTATTCATTCAGTATGACTAAAATGTATCATGATGTTAAGAAATTATTTTGGTGGCCTAGTATGAAAAGGGATATTAATTACTTGGTATATGTCAAGGTGCCTCACTTACGAGAAGGTCAAGACAGAGCATTAGAAACTGTCTGGATCTTTACAACCTCTTAATGTCCCTAAATAGAAATGGGATAGTATTTCAATAGATTTTATAACAAGATTGCCTCATACGTCATCGGGACGAGACACAATCTGGGTTATTATAGATCGACTAATGAAATCTGCCCATTTCCTAGCCATAAAAGTCAAATATTCACAAGAGAAATTGGCAAAGTTCTATATTAAGGGAATTGTACGTTTACATGGGGTGCCAGAGAACATTGTATCTGACTAAGATGCACAATTCATATCTTAATTTTGGAAGGTACTGCATGAAGCAATGGGTAAGACCTTGAGATTTACTGCTGTATACCATCCGCAAACTGATGGACAAACAAAACGGACCATCTAGACACTAGAAGATATGTTAAGGCCATGCCTTTTAGATTTTAAAGGAAATTGGAATGAATACTTATCATTGGCAGAGTTTACCTATAATAATAGTTATCATTCCAGTATACAGATGGCTCTATATGAAGCCTTGTATAGCAGAAAGTGTCGACCACCGCTTTTTACTTTCCCTATTGGTGGTATTTAAACATAGAGAGGACACCATCTCCTTGCCCTTGGCCACACTATTTACTTTCCCTATTGGTGGTATTTAAACATAGAGAGGAATGAGATTTTATAGAAATCTCAGTAGTAAAGGAATTACAATAATAATGTTAAACATGCAAGATATATTACAATCAATTACACAAAACATTTATTGACCTCTATGCTATGTAAAAACCATATCAAGTCATTCCAATTCAATACATTAATGCATCTTGCTAAGGCATAACATGTAAACAAATCAAGCAAATTGCCACCAAAAAATTTCAAATACCACATGGCTTATATTCAAAGCATTATATCATGTAATAATCAAGCAAGCTGACATTAAAATTATAAATTCTATGCTACCTCTTTAAGCTTAATCACCCTGCTTTTCTATGTTATATAGACTTGTATGTAACTATTGAAAATGAAAATATTATACATAACATGACTATTCCACCAAAAAGTTTTCTATTAGTTCTAGACAATCAATACGTAGAATCAGAACAAGTGATTGTTGAGATTCGTGTGGGAACAACCACTTTTAATTTTAAAGAGAGGGTTCAAAAACATATTTATTCTGACTCAGAGGGAGAGATACATTAGGGTACCAATGTGTATCATGCACCCGAATTTACATATAGTAATGTCCATATCTTACCAAAAAACAAGTCATTTATGGACATTATTAGGAAGGTCGTGCAGGTTTGGCATAATCTCTTTTTCACTCCACAAGGATCAAGATCAAATGAACATTCATTCTCCTTCTACCAGAGGAAGATATATTTCTAACCTTGTAGTAAGTAATGATCAAGTTCAAGTAAGACACAAATTCTTTGGTTCAAATCTTTCTGATTAAAAAAATAAAATAAAGGATTCCTGATTATTCAGGGCTTAATTGAATCCTATGTATGGGTTCTTAGGCCTCCAATCGCTCACTAAAATAACCTCGCAAGTAACAAGAATAATGGTGTCCCAAATAAAGTATATCATCCATTACATAATTCTTCCTAAAACCCTACTCCTTTTTCCAGTAACTTAGGGTTTTAGTAAGATCAATTTTTCCATAACTCCCATAGGTGTTTCCTACACAATTTTTCATGTAGAATCCATTTTTAAACTTAGATTCATCAAAATCCAATTCCTCCTACCACTTCTCCTCTTGGCCGAATAGGGTACCTTAGGGTTCAAATTTCTATTTTCAATTTAAATGCTTCCAAACACATGTTCTCCTTATATCCCCACACAAAATCATCTTTTAAATCTATTGGAAGCATCAAAACAACAAAAATCAAATTTATACACAAATTGATATCTTTCAAATAATAAGGTCTAACCACTATCTAACAATTATTTCCAATCCATTAAACCATATGATAACTCAATATCAATAATAAACCATCAAGTTCATTTCACGCAGCACCTATCCTTTAGGATTTCAATCACCAAACTCTACCAAAACCACGTTTAAAACCATCAAACCATAAGAAATCAAGTACTAGATAGGATGGTCAAGCTTTTACCTTGATTAAACACTTGATTCACCTTGATTTTGGCTTGTTCTTTCTCTCCTCTTCTTCCTCCTCAAATGACCAAACTCCTGCTACCTCCAAAGCTCCAAATAGGCCAAAAGAAAGGTGAAAGAAATAGGGAGGAAGTAATATATATGGGCAATGAATCAACTTACCATGCGTTACAATCTTGACCCTTGATTTTTATCACATAACACATGTACAACTCTTCTTTATTCTCCCTTGATTTGGTGCCACATGTGAGCTGAGGTGTTCTCCACATTTTTATAGGACACCTAATCATCCTCATGTGAAAATTTCACATATTTTATTCAAAAATCCATCCTTCCAGCTCTATCTTTTAACCAATTGTATTATTCCATCAGGTCCTCAACCCTCATAAATAGTATAACTCAAGTCAGAAAAATGGAAGAAATTTAGCCCTACTAATGTCACATCTTACTTTGTTACCCAATTTCAAATTAAGTGGGAGTATTTCGAACCATTTCTCAAGTCATTACGTTGGCAAATTTTGAATTTTTAAATTTCTTTTCTCGGGTTACTATTTATTGTTACCTTAATTTCTCCTAATTTTGAAAATTCACAACTAATTCTAGAAAGATGGAAATGATAGGGTTCTAAGTCCTACTTGAAGTTGCAATGAACTTGATATGAGGGGAGAATGAACGGACCAGCTAGAATCAAGTATAAGAATGGAATGAGACCCCAAGAGAACCTGCCTCTTGTAACCCCAAACACAAGGAATCGGACGAATGATTGAGGTAGGACCTTAAGAGAACCTGTCTCTTACAACCTTAGCCATGAAGACACCACAAGGTTGATCACTCCCTTGATACTGTCGAGTATTCTCACGAGAATACGAGGATGCAAGCAAGGCTCACACAGAGAGAAATAAAATTCTCATTTTATTAATTATTCAAAATCATCTCCTCCTCTGAAAAGAGTACATATTGAATTATTTATAGATTAAGACTCTTGAAAACCCTAACTGATAACCTAAGCCCTAAAAGCCTAATATAAGTTTTTAGAGCCTAAAACACTAAGTAAATAAAATGCATCAAAAATAGATGTGAAGATACAACAAAATTAGGAAAATCAAAAGACTTTCTAGAATACTCTAACTTGCTAGTCAAGATAGAATAATCTAGATCACACACTACCTAGCAGGATCCCTTCATTAATGAGAAGGATATTATTTGACTCTCTACTCATTAATGCAATACAAAATAAGTAAGTATTTGCCTTCAAGAAGCAATCAATACAAAATAGGAAACTGTAAAATAAGAAACTAATTAAAACAAATAGAATCCTATTTAATATCATATAAGATCACTCTTAATGCTTCTTGAACCTTCCAAATGGGTCTTCATAATTGCTATTCACTTCCATAAGCATGTATGGGCCTTTTAGACACCCAGTTGGGCTTGAATATGGTTGAATCACGTTCTGGAACTCCTATGGTCCATGACAAAATGCATTTAGGCCCCAATTTAAAAGATTATAGCTCTAATAGACTCCTCCAGGTACATATAATTGTGTTGGGCCTTTAATTACATAGGAATTGGTTTCAAATCTCCTTTTAGGCTCTTAGAACGTGCTCTTGTCTTTCTTAAGGTCCAAGTGTTTACACTCTAATGAGTCACAGGCCATAGTGGCTTTTGAGGTGGCCTTCCATATGTTACGTCAAGCTCCGCATGTGTCCATGTCATCGTCCAAGCAATAATCCATATCATCCTCCATGTAAGCATTCTGAAGCTATAAATCCTTTGAGCACTTTGGAGGGCAGGTTGGGCCTCTAATTGGATGAGCATTTCTTGGGCTTCAAGACCTCTGTATTGAACACTTCTTGGTATGCTAGAACTCTTTAAGGGAAAAATACATTCAGAGTTTGAATCCAGCTCATGTGTATCGAGTTTTCATATCAACATGTACTGTTCATTTGGTCATTTTTATAATTTTTCAGAATTTATGCCCAACTTTGGAAGAGCATAACATTTTGTACAAAACTCCAAATTTTATAAAATACCACCTGCTTTGAAGCTAAAAATAAGATCTATTAGACTATTAAGTTTCAGTTCCAAACTCCATCATTTGCTCAAATTTCATTTGGTCAAACTTTACCCTTAAAAAGTCAACTTTTATCCTTTTATGCCAAAGCTTAACCAAATGAAACCGTAGCCATTCTAACATGGTTCAAACACATATTAGAGCATATGATAAGTCATTCTTTATAATTTACAACCCTTACAAGTTATCAATGTCACATCAAGTAATATGACATTTAGGAATAGGGATATTCCTAAATATTTAAAGGCCAAAAAGGATAAGGAGAAATGAAAGATTTATGGTGGAAAATAATTATTAGAATTTTCCAAGTTGATTATGAAAAGTTTGACTAATTAAGGAAAATTAGTCAAAAATAATTATGGAAAAATATTTCCAAGCCTCAAAAAATTAAGGAAAAATAAGGACAATGTTTTTTGAGAATTATATGGGATTATAAAATTATTTTTATGACCAAATTGCCCTTAGAGAAATTACAAAGGCATTTAAGGGTGATTTAAGTTATTTTAAGGCCTTTTATTTGGAAAATTCCAAATAAATAATTGGAAGAAGAATAAAATCCCAAGAAAATTTCTATGATATCCCAAGGAATTATAAGAGATTATGGAATTAAAAGAAGACTCTCAAGTATCCAAGATTTTTCCCAATTCCTTTAAAAAGTGGAAAAATCACTAAAGAGAAGGAAATTAGTTTTCCCTTTTATTTAATTATTGGGAAATTAAATTTGAGACAAAGAGGGCAATTTGGAAAGATAAAAATGAGGAGAATAATTTATGAATCTGACAGAAAATAATTACAGAGGTCAGAGCACTGTAATTATAGAAAAGAAATTAAACCCAGAGTAAAAGTGCACCGATAGAGTAAAGACTAGAGTCTTGCACTTTACTTGGCCCACAAGTTGCCACTTGTCAAGCCACCAATGGAGAGGATTTGAAGTTGCCAAATGTCAAGCCTTGATTGGAGAGGATCTTGACTTTTGAAATTAATATTGGCATTAAATTAATTAGGAGAGAGGTTACAAAAGGGAACAGGGAGATGACACTTGGCAAATCATTAATGTTGGTTGGTGAGATATTTTTGGCCTTAATCAACACACTCCTCCCTCATTTTCATCACCATTTGGCGAAGGAAGAAAGAAGAGAGAAAAAAGAGAGTTTGAAGTGGAAACAAGAAGAAATCAACCATTTTGGATCAGGTAAGCTTGGAGTTAAGGTTAGTAGATGATTCTATGTCATTCCTTGCTTGATTCTCTTGAGTTTGATGGTTGAAAATTCTGGTTTTCCTCTTTGTTTAGTGCTGGCTGAATTGGTTAATGTTAGGGGAGGGAAGTTTTGTTGCAAAACATAGTTAGAACACTATGATTTAAGATGGTTTCAAGTGATTGGATGTTGATTTGAAGAGATTTCTTTGATGCTTCTCAAATGGTATTGTTTGGCCAAGACCAAAACTGAACCTTAAGATTTGTTTTTCAATATTTTGAGGCTTTCATTGTGTTTAAAATGGAAAATAGTGTAGGGTAAACCTAAAGAACAAGTGTTGGAAGCCATAAAATCAAAGTTGTAATTTTTGAAAAATGAACCATAGTGGTTCGGCCAAGCTGGAACTGGAAGAGAAAGTTTATTTTCTTAAATCTAAGTAGATATTTGAAATCTACATGAAAAATCATGTAGGAATGAGTTAAGAGGGAATTTTTAGGGTTAAGAAAATAAACTCTAAAAATTCAAGAACAAAGATGGAAGCTTTAAGGGATTTAGGAGTTACTTGAATTATGTTGTTAATTTTATATGGAATGGTTGGTAACCTTGCTATCCTTTTTGTGATATATCATGATTAGGGTTTGTTAATTGTGGAGAAGAGGAAGAAGGTCAAAGAATCAAGAGCATTGGATTAAGGTAGTAAGATTTAATTGACCTTAATGTTGAGTGTTGCATTAATTGCTATGCAATTTCATGTGCTATTATATAGTTGAACTAAATGATGATGATGATGATTGTATAGCTATACTCCTTGCTTTATGTGCCATGGCTATTACATGTTAGAGTGCTACATGTATGAGGTAAAGTAATTCCCTATTAATAGCAAAAGGTTGGAATGCTTGTAACTGATTCATGTTGATGTTTTGGTTGATTGATCTTGTTACTGGGATTTCATTAAAATGTCATCCCCCATATGTAACTTAACATTTTAGGGACTGAATCATCAAAAGGGAGGCTACAAATTCAAGGATAAATATGGTGAGGAAACATTTATATTTGGTTATGTATAAGCATGTATGGTTGGAGCTATAATCCCTAAGCAGGACGCCAAGTTAGAACCACGTTTTATTAAGTTACCGAAGGAATTTCTGTGCAAAATTTGATATGCTTAAAGTTGACGTCATGACCTTCAAATCGATAGGCAGCGCATTAAACATGGCTAACTACATGATTTTTAATGATTTTTCAAAATTAAGGTTCAGAATCTGGAAAAAGGATTTCTGCCAAATGGACAGAGGTGACTTTCACAAAAACCTGACACCTTTTCAAATAGAATTGGTTCATAAGGTTTCTTTTTCTTGAAAGAGCATTCAAAGAGGTTTTTATAGAATTTTGAACCACTCTATTTTGATTTTTCTAGATTAAGTTATGAATTTTTGAAGTTGAGTTAGAAAAATAAATTTTTACTCGATGAACAGTAAAAATACGAAAATCAGCGTTTTTCATGGATTTTTGAGCCCAATACCATCCAATGTGGTCTAAAATGGTTTTAATTAAACCCTAAATGGATCCGATAGTAAGGTGTAACAATCAACGCATAGTCATAAATATTACAAAGCTTGTATATAATGTTCAACAAAAACTCAATACAATTCTATAACATGTTTCCTTCATAGAAATACCACCTCCTTGCCTCCGGTCACACCACTTGAGAGTCCTATTGGTTGTTTATACATAGAGAGGAATGAGCTTTCATAGAAATTTCAGTAGCAATGAGTCACAGTTATCATGTTTATCATGCTATGCAAAATGTGACATGTTACATTAAAAGTAGAGTTATCAGGCAACATTTCATATGCATTACATGAAAAGAGAGCCATAAATCAACCATTATGCCATTCCAAATTACATATTGCCAAGGCATGTCTGACCTAGAAATTCACACGCAATCATATAGCTTGCTCAATCACATCATGGCAACATAAATCAAGTAACATAAACACATTAGGCAAGCAAAAAAGCAATCAAATTATGAGTTCAATGCTACCTCTTAACTAGGTATGCAATTCGGCCTCCTTAGGTTTTTGGTGCTCCTCCTTGTTTTTTTGCACAATGCCTATCAATCCAAGTATAAACACATTCCATATTACTAATAATTCAAGGCATAAACACTATTGCTCAATAACATATACATAGAGACCCTTTTTTCCTTAATTTTTGACATAACTATTTCCTCTTTGTTTCAACCAATTTCTTAGGCCATTCCTACATAATTTTTCATGTAAAATCCAAATATCAAATCAGATTTAATAAAATCACACTCCTTCCCCTTCAAACTGATTTGGCTGAATAGGGTCCAAAATTTCCAATTTTAATTTCAAATAATTTTAAACACTTTTTCTTGGTGTTTCCCTACACAAAAATACTTTTTAAACTCATTGGAATGATTAAATCATATTGAAACAATCTCCAACTTCAAAAACTTGAGTTGGCCAAAATGTATGCATGAAATGCTAACTTTGATTTTTTTCCAAAATTCAATCCAAACATCAATTAAACATGCTATTTCAAGCTCATATTCATGATTTCTATCCTTCCCTAATGCCTTCTCATTGTGACAAAAAATGAACAGCATAAAGGCTTAGGATTTGTCATAAAATTTCAACCAAAATGACCATTAAATTTAACCAAAATCAAGCTTAGACATACCTTAATGGATCCTTGCTTGAAACTTGATGATTTTCCCTTGATTTGAAAAGTTTTAGGTTCTATTTAAGGTGAGATTTCAATTAGACAGAATTTTCCCCTTTTTTTCTCCTATTTTTGGCAGAATTATGTGTAATTAGGGGGTATTTATAAAGCTCAAGATCTTATCATAATCCGTCCAACATGGTGCCTTATGCCACATAAGGGGACATATGTCCCTATTCATATGCCTTAAATTTCAGCTCATGCCAAGGGTCCCTTCTTCTTGATTTTTCTTTTAGATTTTAGGCTTAAATTGGACTTAAACTCTCTTTACATAATGAGCCATGCCTGCACAAAATTTGTGGGTCTCTTGGCCCAAAATAAAGTCCAAAACTGATTAGAAATGAAAGGGAAGTGTGGCCCAATCACAAATTATTAATTTCTGACCAAAACTCATTATTTCGGTTACTATTTCCATAAATAGTTCTGGGCCTCTAAAAATTCATTTCTCTCCATCAAAAATTCTCTTTTAGTACAGGAAAGTCCTATGAAAATTTTTAGAATTTATCTCAACTTCTAACTATTTATTTTGAATTTTCTTTGAAATCAGGCTTTACCAATAAGATTTTGGTAATAAATATTCTAAGATTAATTCTTGCACTTTCAGGCCTGACAATAATTTTATAAACTCAAATAACCTTAAATAATTTTTTCATATTTTTTTCCAGAATTATTGAGGCTTGTATATATTTAAAATAATTATTTTGGGCTAATTTTTTTTTACTGTTTTTGCTGAAAAACCTCTGTTTACAGAAAATTTTATAATAAATTACTTTCATGTCATTTCCACCTCCAAAGCCTCAAGTGGGGTTCCTAAACCTCTAATTTATCTTTTCACTATTTTTTTGGGAATTTTCTAAAATTTTTCCATTTTGCCCTCCTTAGACTGATAATTTCAATGATATCAGTCTGGACAAGAGCTGGATCTTAATCCAAGAGATTTTCAAACCCATGTCTACTTTACTACTTGACCCTCTATCTAATTTATTATTCACATTCTTAGGGTTAAAATTGGCGAGACCCCCTTAAAATAAAATTTGTCCTCGAAATTTGAAATATACCCTAGGTGAAGAGCTTTGAGTAGCTGCTCTTTATCTCATCTTCCTTTTCCTAGATTGCCTCTTATTAGATCTTTCCAGATCACTTTAACCAATGGGGTTTTACTTCTTTCGTAACTATTTGACCTTTTGGTCCACAATCCTTTATAGTCGTACTTTAATCGTCAAGTCATTTTGTAGTGCAATATCATTGTACTCTATGGCATGAGTAGGATCTAGTTGATATTCTTTTAACTGGAAAACATGGAAGGCATTATGTATCTAATTGATATTAGGGGATAGGGTCAATTTATAAGCTACCAGCCTAACTTTTGAGAGAATTTGGAAGGGGTCGATGCATTTCAGTGTTAACTTTTCGCCTTGGGGGTTTGACCTATCCCTGTGGTTAGAGATACTTTCAGGGAAATATGATCCCCAACTACAAACTTTAACGGCTTCTTTCTTATATCCGCATGGCTTTTCTGTTTGCCTTGTGTCTTTAACAATTTTAGTTGAACCATCTTTATTTGTTTGAGGTTTAACTCACTATCTTTGAATAATAGGCTTTTCTTTCGCTCAGTTCAGTCCAACATAGTGACGATCGGCACTTTTTACCATATAAGGCTTCATACAAAGCCATTTGTATACCGGAATAGTAACTATTATTGTAGGCAATGTTTGCCAATGGTAAGTACTCATCCTAGTTTCCTTTAAAAACTTAATACACAAACTCAGCATCTTCCAATATCTGAATAGTCTGTCCCATCTATTATTTACACGAGCACGGCTCTCGTCTTTAGATACTTTATCATCATCACTGCCCTTAATAGGTGTTTTGGCATAATCAGCCATTCTTCTCTTTAACTTTAAGGGTCTATTTCCTTCTTTTTGCATTCTCATCTCACATTTAGCTTGCCTGAATGCACATTGTTCAAGACTTATAACCTTTTGTCAAATAACAATAATGGTATCTGTGAAAAAGTCAAGGGTACTTTCTTTGTACTAGTCAACCACTAGAGGGGTTTCTGTATCTCAAACTCATCCCTAGTTATCATCTTCCCAAGAGGTATTGATTATCTTACTTTTATGGCTCAGCCACTTTCCTTTTAGGCTTGATCTACTATGACCTCGAGAGCTATTGTGCTCTACTATAAGCCTCTACAGGATCCACTGTGATGCTAGAATTTCCTTCTGCTCAAATCATATTCCAATTCCCTAGGAATTAAGTAATAAAATAA
>NW_021636897.1:0-87828 GCF_004799145.2 Neltuma alba | reverse complement strand
TTTCATGTAGGCATCCTCGAAGCTCTTAAACTCATATAAGGCCATTTGCTGCTTTAGCTCTGGCCTCGCCAGTTCTATCAATTGTTGAGCCATCCACTCTGGGTTATCTTTCTGCTGCAGGTAGATAACATGCTTGGAGAGGTCAATATACTTGGCAATAAACTCACCATCATGTGTGTTCCCCTGTCGAAGAGCATAAAAAGCTGTTTCTTTTTTTTAATCTCATGGCTGGGGGAAAATAGTTATTAAAGAACATCTGCTTGAATTCTTTCCAAGTAACCCTCGAGTCATCTATGCTGCTTACGCTCCTCCACCACCTCTTAGCTCGATCCCTCAATAAGATCACCGCTGCTTGTACCTTCTGATAGGTATTACAGCCACAAGCCTTGAATATTGTCTCCATGTCATCAATCCAAGCCTCAGCTTTATCAAGATCCATACCCCCATCAAAAGTCTTCGACTCTCTTCTTTGGTTCCTTCAACAGAACCCCTGCAAGTTCCAAAATTACCCACTGATGGCTCATGAAGCCCACTCTCTCCAAACTCTTCCACAGCTTTCTTGCTTCTCAAGTCTTCCTCCAGCTTCCTTACCCTCTTATCTATCACTATAACTACCACTTCCTTTAGCTGTTGCAGTAAGGTCTCTTCGTTAAATTGCAAAGGATTCGGTGGTTGATTAGGCAGGTTTGTGGATTTGTCCCAACCCTAATCGCATCAGGATAACATCCATAACATCCTTCCCACCTAAGGATGGAACCACCAAAAAGAAACAAGAAGTAATGTCAAGCATAGACATAAAGTACCAGAGAAGGTTATGTGAGATTATTGTATATTGCCACTAAATGTAATGTAATATAACCCAAGTCATACAATCTTTGACTCTGGTACCAAATTGTAACGTTCCCAGGACCCGGAGTACAGCCATAGCCACCCTAAGTGTCGATTGTAGATATTGTCCGCTTTGGTACAGTTATAGCCACCTCACTATTTTGTTCCCTTGGGTGTGGTTGTAGCCACCCAAAAAATACATCTACGAGAGGAGAAGTATTCAAACTCTTATAAGGCCTGCTTTGTTCTCCTCTCCAGCTGATGTGGAACTTCACAAAAATGATTGATGACTTGTGAAATTATATTAACATCCCTTGCATGATTGCCATTATAATTGTGGTTCTTTGCTACTGAGATTTTCATAAAATCTTACTCTTCTCCATGTCTAAAATAAAACCATCAGGGGGCTGTAAGTGGTCATGGGAAAGGCAAGGAGGTGATCATATCTTAAAGAATGATTTGGTGGTACTTTATGAACTTTATGTTTAATATTGTAATAATTATGAGTATGATGACTTGTTGACTATTTGAGATCTGTAACTTATGTGAATATGCTTGATATAAGCTGTGGAAAGAGGTCCAAGTATGTTTGAAATGCTAAGATTGAATTATGGCAAGTTGAACTCTTAAAGGATAAAAGTTGATCTAAAGTAAGCCAAAGTTTGACTACATATGTTTTTGAGAAAATGAAGGACTTTGACCATAAATTTGGCAAATCAATTGATCTCATTTTTATCTCCAAAATTAGTAGTAATTCATGAAAATTGGAATTTTGTACAAAAAGTCATACCTTTCAACTTTAGGCATAAATTCTGAAAAATTAAAAAATTGACCAAATGAATGGTGCACATTGACGTGGGAATTGAGCACACCTGAGTTGAGCTTACAATGTGAAAGTATTTTTTCCTTAAAGGTCTTATTGAAAGCTTCAAGTAGAACTTAGAATCATGTCATTTTGATTTTTTTCAGAATTAGTTATGCTTTTTCAAAGTTGAGCCAAATTTAGGATTATAATGATTAGTAACCCAAGAAAGGAAATTTGAAAATTCAAAATTTTCTAACTTAAAGACTTATTAAATAGTTCCAATTGCTTCTATTTAATATAAAATTGAGTGATAAATTAAGATGTTATTTTTTTGTATCAAAGCAAAGATTATGGCATGTCATTGTGTGGTTTTTGTTTTGTGTGGATGAATTTATTATAATACAAGTTACAGGAAAAGTAGTATAGCCTGTTGTGAAAAGGACAACTTAGGGAGACAGTGAATCGAGGATGGTTGGGGAATCATACCCCGATTGGTGGTTATTGCCAGAAGAGGATCCTGTACCCCCTATGAACTATTATGCAAGACTGGAACATATGTTTGGTTTACCAGAACATGATCAGCTAGAAGTGGCATCCAATATGATATAGAATGTGGATATAGATGACGATGCTCAGAGTATGCTAATTCACAGACCGGTCATTGATAAAGTGGGACCCAACACCTACTTAGTACCCAGACTGAACCCTGATGAGGTAGGTCCTAGTTAAACAAAGAGCTTACCATTAAAGAAAACACCATTAGAAATCCATAAAGAGTTTTACATGCTTGGAGACTTGATATAGGAGTTCAGGTTTTGGGGGCGACATATTAAGAGAAATGAGAACTAGAATGCTATGATCTATTTAGAATTCCTGTATTAGGTTAGATTGTTGCATTGGGTGGTCACTAGAGAGGACCAAACCCTAGATGAGACAGCTCGGGGATCAGCTCTGTTTGCTATACTCCGAGAGACTGCTATGTGGCAAGATCAGATTAGGGAATATATTATAGCATTGATATGTGTACTTTTGATCAGTTGGTGGACGTGTTAGAGGTATTTGTTATATTTACTTTTCTATTTCCTTTCCAGTTTAGTTAGCTAGTTAATAATGGTGTAATTATGTGATGACTGGTGGTGACTGGTATGACTGTAACTGACTTCTTAGCTATGCTGCTATAAATATATACATTATGAATGGAATAGAAAGGTACATATGTATATAAAGATCATGTTCTTTTTGTAGTTAAGAAGACAATCAACAATAGTGAGGATAAGACGAAATGCTCAAATAGGAAAAGTTCATGACAAACCCCCTATAGGCCCTATTCAAATGATATTGAATAGATTGGATGAGCAACAACGAACAATACAAAAGATACGAGCTGCATAAGCTCGAGAGGAACAGAGAGAGATGCTGTAATAGTAGCGATAGTCGCAGCAGCTATAGCTCAAAATACATGAGTAGCTAGGGTAGTCCACCCAGTCAAAACATAGGAACCTATAGGTGAGCAGACACGACTTGCGGTAAAACCTAATAGTTTATAACAATGGATTATGTGTTTTTGTAAGCATAATTCATATGCTTTTGAGGGAACTCTTGATATGCAAGTGGTTGAGGACTGGATAACTCAGTTGGAAAAAATCTTTAAAGTCCTCAAATGACTGATAGACAAGAAAGCCCAGATGGCCATATACAAAATAGAAAGGGGGGTTGATAGGTGGTGGAAGAACACAAAATTGGTTCTTCAAGCTAACAAAACACCAATCACTCAGGAATCTTTTAAGGAACAATTTTATTTAAAGTACTTCTCATATTCAGTGAGAGATAAAAAAGAAGCAAAATTCCTTACCGCGAGGCAAGTGGAAAGTGAATCCTTTAATGAGTACCTAGCAAGGGTATCAAATTATCTCATATATTACCTATTGCAGCATATGAATGATGAGTGGGTTTTACCAAAAATATGATTAGGGCTTGAAACTAGAGCTGAGGGAAAAGGTAGCCCCGAGATAGGTTGAAAATTTTAATAAAGTGGTAGAAGCCTGCCGAATCACTTAGAGTAGCCAAAACCATTACAATCACACTAGAGCAATCACAAGGGCTGAGAGACCTCCGGCGAGGACAATAACCAAGGAAACTTCCTATAACAATAATATAAAGAAAAGGAATTTAATTTTAACAAGCCCAAGAAGAGGATTTGTCGGGGAGGACCTGACACCTTCAAACAGGCCAAGATTTATGAAACTTGTGGTAGAAACCATGGAGACTGGCCATATATAATGGGTTAGAACTTGTACTATTAATACAGGAAGCTCAGACATTTTGTGAGGGAGTGTCCTCAAAGTGTCAACAGTTCAAAGCCTCAGACGTAAGGCAGAGTATTCACCCTTAATCAGGAGGAGGCTCTTAAGTTGGCTGAGATATCTAAGGCATGTTCAGTATAAATAATTGTGCAGTATATACAATGTTTGATTCGGGCACAAGCCATTCATTTATATCGTATGATTATGCTAGGCGATTAGGCCTTACTTAGAGTGGTAACTTCTAGTGTATGTTTGAATTGTATTGTCCGATATACACATTGTTGTATTGTTCTTGACCTAATATATATACCATTCTATGATATTGATGTGATAATTGGCCTGAACTGGTTGTCATCCAATAGTGTACTCCTTAACTGTAAAAACAAAACTTCAATTCTTCATCCCATGGAACTTATCCCTTGCCCGGAGGTGAGATTGAATTTTATAAACGAGGCCCGGGAGGAGAGATATCTAAGACAGGCCTGCCAACGATATATGGTGTTTTTCTCAGTACAGGTGGAGATAGAAGAGGGAATTGAGGAAATACCAGTAGTAAGAATTTCTGGAGGCATTTCCAAAGGAAATCAGTAGACTTCCACTAGAGAGAGGAGTGGAATTTGCTATTAATTTAGTGCTTGGGACTAAACCATTTCAAAAGCTCCATACCGGATGGCTCCTAATGAAATGGCAGAACTAAAAAGAAGATAGAGGAATTATTAGAGAAAGGTTTTATCATACCTAATATGTCTCCATAGGGTGCTCTCGTACTATTTGTCAAAAAGAAAGATGGGAATTTGAGGTCATGTACTAATTACTGAGAATTAAACAAAGTAACTATCAAGAACAAATGCTCTCTTCCCTCGATTGATGATTTGTGGGATTGGTTGGCTAGTGCTATGGTATTTTCTAAAATTGATCTAAGATCAAGATATCGCTAACTGAGGATTAAAGCAAAAGATATTCCAAAGACCACATTCAAGACTTATTATGGGCATTATAAATTTCTAGTAATGTCGTTCAGATTAACAAATGTGCCTATGATATTCATGGATTATATGAACTGGATTTTCTAACCGTATTTGGATCAGTTTGTTGTGGTTTTCATTGATGATATTTTGGTTTACTCTAAATCCCTAGAGGAACATGAGCAGCACCTGAGAGTAGTGATAAGAACAATAATCAATTTTTGCTCAAATGGTTTATAAAGGAACCCTACCTTCTCTAATCCATTTGATATGTGCAATTTCTTTTCCATCAATATGTCTTGTAATTTGTACTTAAACTCCTTTTGTACCCACCTGTTTAGCTAATTTAATAGCTTTTTCCAAGACACCAAGAGAAAAATAGTTGTATGCCAAGCTCAGTAAATGTGAGTTTTGGTTAGAGGAAGTGAAATTTTTCAATCATGTGATTACTCGAAATGAAGAAGTAGCCATGGATCCAAGAAAAGTAGAGGTGGTATTAAAGTGGGAACAGCTCAAAACAATGACAGAAACTAGAAGTTTCTTAGGTCTAGTAGGATGCTACAGGCAGTTTATCCATGACTTTTCCCGAATTGCCTATCCGCTGACCAAGCTTACCAGGAAGAATCAACTGTTTGTGTGGAATGATAAATGTGAAACGAGCTTCCAAGAATTAAAACAGAAGTGGACTTCTATTCCTCTACTAGTCATTCCTAATCCAACACTACTATATGTAGGGTATATCAACGCAAGTAAATAGGGAGCTAGTAGCAAGGGATGTGTGCTAATGCAACAAGGGAGAGTAGTGGCTTATGCCTCACGTCAACTAAAATTGCATGAGGAAAACTACCCCATGCATGATTTGGAGCTAGCAGCGATATTGTATGCCTTAAAAATCTGGAGGCATTACCTATATAGTACAACTATAGAATTGTATTATGATCACAAAAGTCTCAAGTACCTGCAAGACCAAAAGGAATTAAATATGAGGTAGAGAAGATGGATGGAGTTGGTCAAAGATTATGATTACCAAATAAAGTATCATCTGGGAAATGCTAATGTGGTGGCAGATATGCTAAGCCAAAAGGTAGTGCAAGCTGCAGTAATGATGATTAAAGAACATGAACTGTTAGAGGACTTGCAAGAATGGGGTTCTGTTTACCAAATGCAAGTCATAACAGAAGGAACAAGAATTTTGAAAGCAGAAGCCTTGCTAATGAAACAAATCATTGAGGCACAAAAAAAGGACCAAATGATTAGATGATTATAAAGCCAAAGTGTTGAGAGGGTAAACAAAAGATTTTGAGGTCTTAGATGAGGGATTATGTCACATCCCAAAAAATTTAACCTTGAAGTGGAAAATTAACAATTTGGTTATGGGCCAATATAGAAAGTAGATGGAAGGACAAAACAACTTTTGATATGAAACCCCGATAGAATCCAAACTGATAATTTTAGAATTATCAGTCTAGAAAGGGCAAAATGAAAAAATTTAGAAAAAAATTCCAAAAAAATAGTAAAATAATAAATTAGAGGTTTTAAAACCTCGATGAAGGCCCTAAAGGTAAAATTGTTGTGAAAATAGATTATTACAAAATTTCCTGAAAACAGAGGTTTTTCAGGAAAAATAGTAGAAATTAGGTGAAAATAATTATTATAATTACCTAGAGGCCTCAATAATTCTGAAAAAAATATTAAATACTTATCCAAATATTTATGAGAATTTATAAAATTGGTTTTGGGCCTTGGAAGTATAGGAAATTATTTTTGAAAATTTATTTCCAAAAAGTCTTACTAATAAATCCTTATTCGGGAAAAATTCAAAATAAATAGTTAGAGGTGGAACAAAATTCTAAAAATTTCCAAATCTTATTCTTATATTAAAATATGATTTTTCATCGAGAAAAATGTGATTTTGGAGGTCTAGAAAAATTATGAAAAGTTACAAGTGAATACTAACCGATAAGCTTCAATTTTGCTCGAAATTAATATCTTATTGTTAGGCTAAATTCTTAAGACTTTCCATATCAAAAGTGGGCCCCATATTGGGCCATAAAAAGGCCTAAAATTCATGCAAAATTAGCGCCTAATATTTAAGCCCAATTAAACCTAAATATCTTGGAATATTCTTGAAAAATCACACTTGGCATGATCTGGAACTATGCAGCACATGATGACAGCCAAGTGTCCCCTTATGTGGCACTAAATCACGCCAAGATGAGGGGGCAAGAGGGAAGAAACTTTGTCTATAAATACCCCTCATAAATACACAAAAATAGGTGAAAATTTGACAAAAGGGGGGAGGTTCTGTCAAAGTGACTTCTTGAGCTTGGAAACTGATTCCAAGTAGTGCATTTGAAGGAGAAATCATCAAGCTTTGGTTAAGAATTCATCAAGGTAAGTTTGAGATTTGGTTTGGTTAAGATTAAAGCTTGTTTTGGTTGAATATTTGAATCATAATCCAAGGGGAAATGCTGCCATGAATTCGGTCAAAATGGGTATGCCTTAGGGAAGGATAGAAACCTTAAAAATGAGTTGGAATTATCATGTTTAAGTGATGTTTGGATGGATTTTTGGAAGAAAACCAAGTTAGGAGTTATATATATATATGATTCGGCCAATATGAGTTCTTGATGTAGGAGTTGATTTTGATGTGTTTTAATGATTCCAATTGAATTTAAAAGGTGTTTTTGTGTAGAAAAACACAAAGAAAGAGTGTTTAAAATCATTGGAATAAAAAATAAAATTTTTGTAAGATATATACCCTTATTTGGCCAAGAGGAATTGAAAGGGAAGGAGTTTGATTTTTATAAATTTAAATTGATATTTAGATTCTACGTGAAAAATTATGTAGAAATAAGCTAAGAGATTATTGGAATCAAAGGAGGATTAATTATGTGAAAAATCCAAGAAAAGGGGAATTTAAATAGGTTTAAGGTTAAGTAATTGTAATCAAGTGAAATGGTTGATAATATGGTTTGTATTTATGCTTGGATTGATAGGTTTTAAGGGGAAACCAGGGAGAACAATAATTCCTTGATGAGGCGAAATTACATTAAGCATAGAAGGTAGCATTGAACTTATAGTTTGATTGTTTATCTTGCTTGCTTGATGTGGTTATGTTGATTGCTTTGATTAGTGGATTTATGTTGTGGCAATTGTTGATTTTATGACACTTAAAATGCTTTGGCCAAATGCATAATGTTATGCCAATGTAAGTATGTACTTGTTTCTTTCCTTGGCATAATTCATGAAATGATTTTTATGTGACTTGAGGATGTCTTGAAGTTTTATAACATATCACATTATGCATTGCTTGATTAACATGAAAATTATAGTTCATTGAGATTTTCATGAAATCTCATTCCTTCCTATGTTAAATTATACATCAAATAGGGAATGATTCAAGCAAGGATAAGGGCAAGGAGATATAGTGTTGGGATGATGAGATTATATAGACTTTATGATGATGTTTTGTTATAATGTATATTGATGAATTTTGGTACAATATTGTAATGGATTATGAATGAGATTAACTTGGAATCATGTAATTATATTGTGGCACTTATGCCCATGAATATTATGGCTGAATGTGTGTAGCATGAAAAAGAGGAAAGAAATGCCAAAAAAAAATAAAAATATGATTAGGGATAAAAATACCCTAAACAGGGATAATTTTGGGACACATGAAATAATAAGCAAAGGAACAAATTTGGACATAAGATTTCTCAAACTTATAGATCTTATTTTTAGCTTTAAATCAAGTGGTAAATCATTAAATTTGGAATTTGTACTAAGAGTTATGCCTTTCCAAAATTGGGCTAAAATACTGGAAAATTGAAAAATGACCAAAAATAGTGCAACTTTGCAAATTTTATGACTCTGTTTCATGATGATATCGTTCGAGTGAATATTTTTTCCTTAAAGAATGTACTACAAGCTTTCGATAGAGCTTGGAACCATCTCATTTGGATTTTTCTATAATTAGTTATGAATTTTTAAAATTAGCAAAAATTTTGGTGAATAGTAAACAGTAACCCGAGACCAAATTTTTAAATATTGAATTTTCTCATTTTTAAGTCTTGGGAAATGGTTCCAAATGGCTCTATTATGATATAATGTGGTATAAAAGGAGGTGTGACAATTTACTTAGGTTTAAAGGAAGAATATATGTCCCTTCAATGAATAATCTCCGAGAGCAAATTTTAAATAAGGCACATAATAATAAATACACTATTCATTCAGTATGACTAAAATGTATCATGATGTTAAGAAATTATTTTGGTGGCCTAGTATGAAAAGGGATATTAATTACTTGGTATATGTCAAGGTGCCTCACTTACGAGAAGGTCAAGACAGAGCATTAGAAACTGTCTGGATCTTTACAACCTCTTAATGTCCCTAAATAGAAATGGGATAGTATTTCAATAGATTTTATAACAAGATTGCCTCATACGTCATCGGGACGAGACACAATCTGGGTTATTATAGATCGACTAATGAAATCTGCCCATTTCCTAGCCATAAAAGTCAAATATTCACAAGAGAAATTGGCAAAGTTCTATATTAAGGGAATTGTACGTTTACATGGGGTGCCAGAGAACATTGTATCTGACTAAGATGCACAATTCATATCTTAATTTTGGAAGGTACTGCATGAAGCAATGGGTAAGACCTTGAGATTTACTGCTGTATACCATCCGCAAACTGATGGACAAACAAAACGGACCATCTAGACACTAGAAGATATGTTAAGGCCATGCCTTTTAGATTTTAAAGGAAATTGGAATGAATACTTATCATTGGCAGAGTTTACCTATAATAATAGTTATCATTCCAGTATACAGATGGCTCTATATGAAGCCTTGTATAGCAGAAAGTGTCGACCACCGCTTTTTACTTTCCCTATTGGTGGTATTTAAACATAGAGAGGACACCATCTCCTTGCCCTTGGCCACACTATTTACTTTCCCTATTGGTGGTATTTAAACATAGAGAGGAATGAGATTTTATAGAAATCTCAGTAGTAAAGGAATTACAATAATAATGTTAAACATGCAAGATATATTACAATCAATTACACAAACATTTATTGACCTCTATGCTATGTAAAAACCATATCAAGTCATTCCAATTCAATACATTAATGCATCTTGCTAAGGCATAACATGTAAACAAATCAAGCAAATTGCCACCAAAAAATTTCAAATACCACATGGCTTATATTCAAAGCATTATATCATGTAATAATCAAGCAAGCTGACATTAAAATTATAAATTCTATGCTACCTCTTTAAGCTTAATCACCCTGCTTTTCTATGTTATATAGACTTGTATGTAACTATTGAAAATGAAAATATTATACATAACATGACTATTCACCAAAAAGTTTTCTATTAGTTCTAGACAATCAATACGTAGAATCAGAACAAGTGATTGTTGAGATTCGTGTGGGAACAACCACTTTTAATTTTAAAGAGAGGGTTCAAAAACATATTTATTCTGACTCAGAGGGAGAGATACATTAGGGTACCAATGTGTATCATGCACCCGAATTTACATATAGTAATGTCCATATCTTACCAAAAAACAAGTCATTTATGGACATTATTAGGAAGGTCGTGCAGGTTTGGCATAATCTCTTTTTCACTCCACAAGGATCAAGATCAAATGAACATTCATTCTCCTTCTACCAGAGGAAGATATATTTCTAACCTTGTAGTAAGTAATGATCAAGTTCAAGTAAGACACAAATTCTTTGGTTCAAATCTTTCTGATTAAAAAAATAAAATAAAGGATTCCTGATTATTCAGGGCTTAATTGAATCCTATGTATGGGTTCTTAGGCCTCCAATCGCTCACTAAAATAACCTCGCAAGTAACAAGAATAATGGTGTCCCAAATAAAGTATATCATCCATTACATAATTCTTCCTAAAACCCTACTCCTTTTTCCAGTAACTTAGGGTTTTAGTAAGATCAATTTTTCCATAACTCCCATAGGTGTTTCCTACACAATTTTTCATGTAGAATCCATTTTTAAACTTAGATTCATCAAAATCCAATTCCTCCTACCACTTCTCCTCTTGGCCGAATAGGGTACCTTAGGGTTCAAATTCTATTTTCAATTTAAATGCTTCCAAACACATGTTCTCCTTATATCCCCACACAAAATCATCTTTTAAATCTATTGGAAGCATCAAAACAACAAAAATCAAATTTATACACAAATTGATATCTTTCAAATAATAAGGTCTAACCACTATCTAACAATTATTTCCAATCCATTAAACCATATGATAACTCAATATCAATAATAAACCATCAAGTTCATTTCACGCAGCACCTATCCTTTAGGATTTCAATCACCAAACTCTACCAAAACCACGTTTAAAACCATCAAACCATAAGAAATCAAGTACTAGATAGGATGGTCAAGCTTTTACCTTGATTAAACACTTGATTCACCTTGATTTTGGCTTGTTCTTTCTCTCCTCTTCTTCCTCCTCAAATGACCAAACTCCTGCTACCTCCAAAGCTCCAAATAGGCCAAAAGAAAGGTGAAAGAAATAGGGAGGAAGTAATATATATGGGCAATGAATCAACTTACCATGCGTTACAATCTTGACCCTTGATTTTTATCACATAACACATGTACAACTCTTCTTTATTCTCCCTTGATTTGGTGCCACATGTGAGCTGAGGTGTTCTCCACATTTTTATAGGACACCTAATCATCCTCATGTGAAAATTTCACATATTTTATTCAAAAATCCATCCTTCCAGCTCTATCTTTTAACCAATTGTATTATTCCATCAGGTCCTCAACCCTCATAAATAGTATAACTCAAGTCAGAAAAATGGAAGAAAATTTAGCCCTACTAATGTCACATCTTACTTTGTTACCCAATTTCAAATTAAGTGGGAGTATTTCGAACCATTTCTCAAGTCATTACGTTGGCAAATTTTGAATTTTAAATTTCTTTTCCGGGTTACTATTTATTGTTACCTTAATTTCTCCTAATTTTGAAAATTCACAACTAATTCTAGAAAGATGGAAATGATAGGGTTCTAAGTCCTACTTGAAGTTGCAATGAACTTGATATGAGGGGAGAATGAACGGACCAGCTAGAATCAAGTATAAGAATGGAATGAGACCCCAAGAGAACCTGCCTCTTGTAACCCCAAACACAAGGAATCGGACGAATGATTGAGGTAGGACCTTAAGAGAACCTGTCTCTTACAACCTTAGCCATGAAGACACCACAAGGTTGATCACTCCCTTGATACTGTCGAGTATTCTCACGAGAATACGAGGATGCAAGCAAGGCTCACACAGAGAGAAATAAAATTCTCATTTTATTAATTATTCAAAATCATCTCCTCCTCTGAAAAGAGTACATATTGAATTATTTATAGATTAAGACTCTTGAAAACCCTAACTGATAACCTAAGCCCTAAAAGCCTAATATAAGTTTTTAGAGCCTAAAACACTAAGTAAATAAAATGCATCAAAAATAGATGTGAAGATACAACAAAATTAGGAAAATCAAAAGACTTTCTAGAATACTCTAACTTGCTAGTCAAGATAGAATAATCTAGATCACACACTACCTAGCAGGATCCCTTCATTAATGAGAAGGATATTATTTGACTCTCTACTCATTAATGCAATACAAAATAAGTAAGTATTTGCCTTCAAGAAGCAATCAATACAAAATAGGAAACTGTAAAATAAGAAACTAATTAAAACAAATAGAATCCTATTTAATATCATATAAGATCACTCTTAATGCTTCTTGAACCTTCCAAATGGGTCTTCATAATTGCTATTCACTTCCATAAGCATGTATGGGCCTTTTAGACACCCAGTTGGGCTTGAATATGGTTGAATCACGTTCTGGAACTCCTATGGTCCATGACAAAATGCATTTAGGCCCCAATTTAAAAGATTATAGCTCTAATAGACTCCTCCAGGTACATATAATTGTGTTGGGCCTTTAATTACATAGGAATTGGTTTCAAATCTCCTTTTAGGCTCTTAGAACGTGCTCTTGTCTTTCTTAAGGTCCAAGTGTTTACACTCTAATGAGTCACAGGCCATAGTGGCTTTTGAGGTGGCCTTCCATATGTTACGTCAAGCTCCGCATGTGTCCATGTCATCGTCCAAGCAATAATCCATATCATCCTCCATGTAAGCATTCTGAAGCTATAAATCCTTTGAGCACTTTGGAGGGCAGGTTGGGCCTCTAATTGGATGAGCATTTCTTGGGCTTCAAGACCTCTGTATTGAACACTTCTTGGTATGCTAGAACTCTTTAAGGGAAAAATACATTCAGAGTTTGAATCCAGCTCATGTGTATCGAGTTTTCATATCAACATGTACTGTTCATTTGGTCATTTTTATAATTTTTCAGAATTTATGCCCAACTTTGGAAGAGCATAACATTTTGTACAAAACTCCAAATTTTATAAAATACCACCTGCTTTGAAGCTAAAAATAAGATCTATTAGACTATTAAGTTTCAGTTCCAAACTCCATCATTTGCTCAAATTTCATTTGGTCAAACTTTACCCTTAAAAAGTCAACTTTTATCCTTTTTATGCCAAAGCTTAACCAAATGAAACCGTAGCCATTCTAACATGGTTCAAACACATATTAGAGCATATGATAAGTCATTCTTTATAATTTACAACCCTTACAAGTTATCAATGTCACATCAAGTAATATGACATTTAGGAATAGGGATATTCCTAAATATTTAAAGGCCAAAAAGGATAAGGAGAAATGAAAGATTTATGGTGGAAAATAATTATTAGAATTTTCCAAGTTGATTATGAAAAGTTTGACTAATTAAGGAAAATTAGTCAAAAATAATTATGGAAAAATATTTCCAAGCCTCAAAAAATTAAGGAAAAATAAGGACAATGTTTTTTGAGAATTATATGGGATTATAAAATTATTTTTATGACCAAATTGCCCTTAGAGAAATTACAAAGGCATTTAAGGGTGATTTAAGTTATTTTAAGGCCTTTTATTTGGAAAATTCCAAATAAATAATTGGAAGAAGAATAAAATCCCAAGAAAATTTCTATGATATCCCAAGGAATTATAAGAGATTATGGAATTAAAAGAAGACTCTCAAGTATCCAAGATTTTTCCCAATTCCTTTAAAAAGTGGAAAAATCACTAAAGAGAAGGAAATTAGTTTTCCCTTTTATTTAATTATTGGGAAATTAAATTTGAGACAAAGAGGGCAATTTGGAAAGATAAAAATGAGGAGAATAATTTATGAATCTGACAGAAAATAATTACAGAGGTCAGAGCACTGTAATTATAGAAAAGAAATTAAACCCAGAGTAAAAGTGCACCGATAGAGTAAAGACTAGAGTCTTGCACTTTACTTGGCCCACAAGTTGCCACTTGTCAAGCCACCAATGGAGAGGATTTGAAGTTGCCAAATGTCAAGCCTTGATTGGAGAGGATCTTGACTTTTGAAATTAATATTGGCATTAAATTAATTAGGAGAGAGGTTACAAAAGGGAACAGGGAGATGACACTTGGCAAATCATTAATGTTGGTTGGTGAGATATTTTTGGCCTTAATCAACACACTCCTCCCTCATTTTCAGTTCACCATTTGGCGAAGGAAGAAAGAAGAGAGAAAAAAGAGAGTTTGAAGTGGAAACAAGAAGAAATCAACCATTTTGGATCAGGTAAGCTTGGAGTTAAGGTTAGTAGATGATTCTATGTCATTCCTTGCTTGATTCTCTTGAGTTTGATGGTTGAAAATTCTGGTTTTCCTCTTTGTTTAGTGCTGGCTGAATTGGTTAATGTTAGGGGAGGGAAGTTTTGTTGCAAAACATAGTTAGAACACTATGATTTAAGATGGTTTCAAGTGATTGGATGTTGATTTGAAGAGATTTCTTTGATGCTTCTCAAATGGTATTGTTTGGCCAAGACCAAAACTGAACCTTAAGATTTGTTTTTCAATATTTTGAGGCTTTCATTGTGTTTAAAATGGAAAATAGTGTAGGGTAAACCTAAAGAACAAGTGTTGGAAGCCATAAAATCAAAGTTGTAATTTTTGAAAAATGAACCATAGTGGTTCGGCCAAGCTGGAACTGGAAGAGAAAGTTTATTTTCTTAAATCTAAGTAGATATTTGAAATCTACATGAAAAATCATGTAGGAATGAGTTAAGAGGGAATTTTTAGGGTTAAGAAAATAAACTCTAAAAATTCAAGAACAAAGATGGAAGCTTTAAGGGATTTAGGAGTTACTTGAATTATGTTGTTAATTTTATATGGAATGGTTGGTAACCTTGCTATCCTTTTTGTGATATATCATGATTAGGGTTTGTTAATTGTGGAGAAGAGGAAGAAGGTCAAAGAATCAAGAGCATTGGATTAAGGTAGTAAGATTTAATTGACCTTAATGTTGAGTGTTGCATTAATTGCTATGCAATTTCATGTGCTATTATATAGTTGAACTAAATGATGATGATGATGATTGTATAGCTATACTCCTTGCTTTATGTGCCATGGCTATTACATGTTAGAGTGCTACATGTATGAGGTAAAGTAATTCCCTATTAATAGCAAAAGGTTGGAATGCTTGTAACTGATTCATGTTGATGTTTTGGTTGATTGATCTTGTTACTGGGATTTCATTAAAATGTCATCCCCCATATGTAACTTAACATTTTAGGGACTGAATCATCAAAAGGGAGGCTACAAATTCAAGGATAAATATGGTGAGGAAACATTTATATTTGGTTATGTATAAGCATGTATGGTTGGAGCTATAATCCCTAAGCAGGACGCCAAGTTAGAACCACGTTTTATTAAGTTACCGAAGGAATTTCTGTGCAAAATTTGATATGCTTAAAGTTGACGTCATGACCTTCAAATCGATAGGCAGCGCATTAAACATGGCTAACTACATGATTTTTAATGATTTTTCAAAATTAAGGTTCAGAATCTGGAAAAAGGATTTCTGCCAAATGGACAGAGGTGACTTTCACAAAAACCTGACACCTTTTCAAATAGAATTGGTTCATAAGGTTTCTTTTTCTTGAAAGAGCATTCAAAGAGGTTTTTATAGAATTTTGAACCACTCTATTTTGATTTTTCTAGATTAAGTTATGAATTTTTGAAGTTGAGTTAGAAAAATAAATTTTTACTCGATGAACAGTAAAAATACGAAAATCAGCGTTTTTCATGGATTTTTGAGCCCAATACCATCCAATGTGGTCTAAAATGGTTTTAATTAAACCCTAAATGGATCCGATAGTAAGGTGTAACAATCAACGCATAGTCATAAATATTACAAAGCTTGTATATAATGTTCAACAAAAACTCAATACAATTCTATAACATGTTTCCTTCATAGAAATACCACCTCCTTGCCTCCGGTCACACCACTTGAGAGTCCTATTGGTTGTTTATACATAGAGAGGAATGAGCTTTCATAGAAATTTCAGTAGCAATGAGTCACAGTTATCATGTTTATCATGCTATGCAAAATGTGACATGTTACATTAAAAGTAGAGTTATCAGGCAACATTTCATATGCATTACATGAAAAGAGAGCCATAAATCAACCATTATGCCATTCCAAATTACATATTGCCAAGGCATGTCTGACCTAGAAATTCACACGCAATCATATAGCTTGCTCAATCACATCATGGCAACATAAATCAAGTAACATAAACACATTAGGCAAGCAAAAAAGCAATCAAATTATGAGTTCAATGCTACCTCTTAACTAGGTATGCAATTCGGCCTCCTTAGGTTTTTGGTGCTCCTCCTTGTTTTTTTGCACAATGCCTATCAATCCAAGTATAAACACATTCCATATTACTAATAATTCAAGGCATAAACACTATTGCTCAATAACATATACATAGAGACCCTTTTTTCCTTAATTTTTGACATAACTATTTCCTCTTTGTTTCAACCAATTTCTTAGGCCATTCCTACATAATTTTTCATGTAAAATCCAAATATCAAATCAGATTTAATAAAATCACACTCCTTCCCCTTCAAACTGATTTGGCTGAATAGGGTCCAAAATTTCCAATTTTAATTTCAAATAATTTTAAACACTTTTTCTTGGTGTTTCCCTACACAAAAATACTTTTTAAACTCATTGGAATGATTAAATCATATTGAAACAATCTCCAACTTCAAAAACTTGAGTTGGCCAAAATGTATGCATGAAATGCTAACTTTGATTTTTTTCCAAAATTCAATCCAAACATCAATTAAACATGCTATTTCAAGCTCATATTCATGATTTCTATCCTTCCCTAATGCCTTCTCATTGTGACAAAAAATGAACAGCATAAAGGCTTAGGATTTGTCATAAAATTTCAACCAAAATGACCATTAAATTTAACCAAAATCAAGCTTAGACATACCTTAATGGATCCTTGCTTGAAACTTGATGATTTTCCCTTGATTTGAAAAGTTTTAGGTTCTATTTAAGGTGAGATTTCAATTAGACAGAATTTTCCCCTTTTTTTCTCCTATTTTTGGCAGAATTATGTGTAATTAGGGGGTATTTATAAAGCTCAAGATCTTATCATAATCCGTCCAACATGGTGCCTTATGCCACATAAGGGGACATATGTCCCTATTCATATGCCTTAAATTTCAGCTCATGCCAAGGGTCCCTTCTTCTTGATTTTTCTTTTAGATTTTAGGCTTAAATTGGACTTAAACTCTCTTTACATAATGAGCCATGCCTGCACAAAATTTGTGGGTCTCTTGGCCCAAAATAAAGTCCAAAACTGATTAGAAATGAAAGGGAAGTGTGGCCCAATCACAAATTATTAATTTCTGACCAAAACTCATTATTTCGGTTACTATTTCCATAAATAGTTCTGGGCCTCTAAAAATTCATTTCTCTCCATCAAAAATTCTCTTTTAGTACAGGAAAGTCCTATGAAAATTTTTAGAATTTATCTCAACTTCTAACTATTTATTTTGAATTTTCTTTGAAATCAGGCTTTACCAATAAGATTTTGGTAATAAATATTCTAAGATTAATTCTTGCACTTTCAGGGCCTGACAATAATTTTATAAACTCAAATAACCTTAAATAATTTTTTCATATTTTTTTCCAGAATTATTGAGGCTTGTATATATTTAAAATAATTATTTTGGGCTAATTTTTTTTTACTGTTTTTGCTGAAAAACCTCTGTTTACAGAAAATTTTATAATAAATTACTTTCATGTCATTTCCACCTCCAAAGCCTCAAGTGGGGTTCCTAAACCTCTAATTTATCTTTTCACTATTTTTTTGGGAATTTTCTAAAATTTTTCCATTTTGCCCTCCTTAGACTGATAATTTCAATGATATCAGTCTGGACAAGAGCTGGATCTTAATCCAAGAGATGTTTCAAACCCATGTCTACTTTACTACTTGACCCTCTATCTAATTTATTATTCACATTCTTAGGGTTAAAATTGGCGAGACCCCCTTAAAATAAAATTTGTCCTCGAAATTTGAAATATACCCTAGGTGAAGAGCTTTGAGTAGCTGCTCTTTATCTCATCTTCCTTTTCCTAGATTGCCTCTTATTAGATCTTTCCAGATCACTTTAACCAATGGGGTTTTACTTCTTTCGTAACTATTTGACCTTTTGGTCCACAATCCTTTATAGTCGTACTTTAATCGTCAAGTCATTTTGTAGTGCAATATCATTGTACTCTATGGCATGAGTAGGATCTAGTTGATATTCTTTTAACTGGAAAACATGGAAGGCATTATGTATCTAATTGATATTAGGGGATAGGGTCAATTTATAAGCTACCAGCCTAACTTTTGAGAGAATTTGGAAGGGGTCGATGCATTTCAGTGTTAACTTTTCGCCTTGGGGGTTTGACCTATCCCTGTGGTTAGAGATACTTTCAGGGAAATATGATCCCCAACTACAAACTTTAACGGCTTCTTTCTTATATCCGCATGGCTTTTCTGTTTGCCTTGTGTCTTTAACAATTTTAGTTGAACCATCTTTATTTGTTTGAGGTTTAACTCACTATCTTTGAATAATAGGCTTTTCTTTCGCTCAGTTCAGTCCAACATAGTGACGATCGGCACTTTTTACCATATAAGGCTTCATACAAAGCCATTTGTATACCGGAATAGTAACTATTATTGTAGGCAATGTTTGCCAATGGTAAGTACTCATCCTAGTTTCCTTTAAAAACTTAATACACAAACTCAGCATCTTCCAATATCTGAATAGTCTGTCCCATCTATTATTTACACGAGCACGGCTCTCGTCTTTAGATACTTTATCATCACTGCCCTTAATAGGTGTTTTGGCATAATCAGCCATTCTTCTCTTTACTTTAAGGGTCTATTTCCTTTCTTTTTGCATTCTCATCTCACATTTAGCTTGCCTGAATGCACATTGTTCAAGACTTATAACCTTTTGTCAAATAAACAATAATGGTATCTGTGAAAAAGTCAAGGGTACTTTCTTTGTACTAGTCAACCACTAGAGGGGTTTCTGTATCTCAAACTCATCCCTAGTTATCATCTTCCCAAAGAGGTATTGTATTCTTACTTTTATGGCTCAGCCACTTTCCTTTTAGGCTTGATCTACTATGACCTCGAGAGCTATTGTGCTCTACTATAAGCCTCTACAGGATCCACTGTGATGCTAGAATTTCCTTCTGCTCAAATCATATTCCAATTCCCTAGGAATTAAGTAATAAAATAAGTCACCTCTCCTCAATTGGTAACTTGACTGATCATTCTCCAAGACTGATCATGAAACATCCTTTCTTTAACCTCTCAGAGTACGCGTTTGGAAGCATTATGGTTCAAGCAATTCATGAAACAAGCCCGTTGATTAAATATTTGCTATTGGTTCTCAAGTTATTATTTACTAGTAACTTTTAGATTTTTAGTCCAACTTTGAGCAATCATAACTCTTAGCACACATATCCGTTTTAAATGATCTCCCACTTGTTTTTAAGCTCAGGATGTGTACTTTAATCATACCAAATTTCATGAGTAGAGTCAGTCATTTGCCATACTTCTACTTTGTCATTATTTTATTGCTCAATTAGGGATAGCTTATCTCCTAACTTGCACTAACAGGTCATGATTAAAACTTTCTATACATAATACCATTCCGTTCATACTCTAGTCATTCCCATACATTATCATAGCTAACTACACAAGCCAACATTATCATTTATCATCACATATCATTAATGGCACATTTACAACATACATTGGTATATATAGTGTACAACATAATACAACAAATTTCCCCAAATCTTTTCTTCTTTCCTTGCTTCCACTTCATGTATCCTTCGCTTGATCATATCACCTATTATGGTTGGTTAAGGGAGGGTGAGATTCGGGAGAATCTCAGTAGCAAACAATAACCACCCCAAACATACATGGCAAGCTTGGCATTTATAACACGCTTGCAACTTAACATCTTTATAACATAGTGACATATTTGAAAATCATCATACATTTATCATAAAACACATAGGCCTATGGCATATTTCAAACACATTCACAATCACAACACATGAGTTCATAAAATCATATAGCATAGAAACATGTCATATGTGCAAGCAAATACCAAGCACATAAAAGTAAGGTCAAGTTTGCTGCATTATGTCTTTAAACTTTCTCTTTACTTCATCTTGCTCCCTTTTGCTACCAACCACTAAGGTTGCTTGCTTAACCTTTGCCATTCATCTTCCTCAATGTCTCATGACCCTAAATGCATCAACGCATAATTTTCATTCATTCATTAGAGTCATGGTAATCAATAACATCAATACTTTGTTTTCTTTGAGCTATATTAGCTTTTAACTTTTGAGCTTGATTCCCAACCTTCCCAAAATTAATTTCACATACTATTTCCATACAATTTTGCATGTAGAATCCATTTCCAAGCCCAAAAAAATCAAAATCAAACTTCTCCCTACTCAACTTGATCTGGCCAAACATAGGGTCTTAGGGCTTAATATTCTACTTTCAATTCTAATGCTTCCAAACTTGTTTTCTCACCTTTACCCCACACAATTTTTCATTTTAAACACATTAGAAGCATTAAAATCATCAAAATCCAATCCTAGCCCCAAGAACCAGCCCTGGCTGAAATATTACTCAAGTTACACAGTCATGAAATTCAACCAATTTTAGCATAAAACCACTTGATTCGTGTTCCTTTCAAGCCGTTGAATATTAATCTAACATCAATTTCATCTTCCGTTTTTCTTAAGAATTTCGTGCAGCATGTCCCCCTAGAGTTTCAAACTCCCAAAAATCATTAAAATCCATAACCAAGCTCACCAACAACAAGAGTAGTGAAAACTACATCAAAAACCATGAATATACCTTGTTTTAGAGCTTGATCTTGCATGGGACCACTTAGCCTTTCTTTTTCCCTCTTCTTTCTCTCTCTAGAAACCATTTTGCTAGAGCTTCCCCAAGGTTTCCATGAGCTTGGGACGAAAATAAGGGAGGGGAGGGGGTATTTATAGAAAACAAGACTGAATCTGGGCTGCTGATCTTAAAAATACATGACTTGATCTGGACTGTCCATTTTCTCTTTTAATCTTATGGTGACAAGTGTCTTATGACATCATGCTTACCTTATCATGCTTACATCATCAATCCACATGCCTTTATCATCTGACCGTATATGTGTCTTGCATCCAGCCATACACGTAATACCTTCTTTTTCCATCTAACCATACACTTGTCTTATCCATATTCCTTCATCATTAAAGCATTAAAAGAGAGACGAAATTAATATAAAATTCGTGCAAAATACAACCTACCTATCTTGTCATTCTGCACCGTATAGGGTACTTTTTAGGGTCCTGACGTTCCCGGGACCACTGGGACATGGCTTGTTGCGTGCAATAATCCAAAAGAACACTTACTACCTTGTTGCGTGCAATAATCCAAAAGAACTTAAAGAATTGGGTCAATTGTCTGCCTCATATTGAGTTTGCATACAACAGAGCTGTTCACTCTTCTACTTCCTTCTCTCCATTTGAGGTTGTCTATGGCTTTAATCCTTTGTCTCCTTTAGATATATTACCATTGCCTTCTAATGAGCAAGCAAATCTTGATGGCAAGAAAAAGGTTGAGTTTGTACAAGGATTACATGCTAAGGTGAGAGCCAACATAGAGAGGAAGAATGAGCAATATGCTAGGCAAGCTAACAAAGGTCATCGAAGGATTGTCTTTGAGCCTGGAGATTGGGTTTGGGTACACTTGCGAAAGGAGAGATTTCCCGATCAACGCAAATCTAAGTTACATCCAAGACGAGATGGCCCTTTCCAAGTCTTAGAGCGAATTAATGACAATGCTTATAAAATAGATTTGCCTAGTTCCTATGGTAATGTTAGTGCTACTTTTAATGTTGTAGATTCGAGGACGAATCCTTTCGAGCATGGAGGGAATGATGGAGGAGCATGGTGTGATCAAGAGCACGGGCAAGGAGCCCAAACAAAAAAGTCCAATGTTCCAAAAGATCCATTACAAGGCATTGGAAGCCCAATGACAAGAGCAAGGACCAAAGCTTTGAAGGAGGCCCTAAATTGTCTAATAAGAGAGCTAAAAGAGCTGGAGCCCATTTATTTGGAAGAAGCACATTTTAATGAGCCTAAAAGGAGTCCAAAAATGGTGATCACATTGCTAGAAGCCCAACAAGATGATGTACAAGGCCCATGTGGGGTTCAGATTGAAAAATTCACTTAAAATACCATGTGACAAGTATGTGCCTTGGACAAGGATCATAAGTGACGTCCAAGAATCTTCAAGAAGGCATCATTATGAATTGATTATGATTTAAATTCGTTTTTTTTGGTCAAGGAGTGTTCTAGAAGATCATGTTTTGATCTACTTTCCTATTTTTAAATAGCAGACTTGTTCTTGAAGTTTAAGTTATTTCCTTTTATTTCTATGTAATAAATGGTGCCTCCCATAGTCAAAAAATCATTAATGAGGCATCATCCCTAGCACTTATGTCTTAGGATGCTGATTCTAGAGTGTTCTATTGTTGCCTATATATATGCTACGTTTTTTGTAATTGAATTCAGATTTAGATTAATGAGAATTGAGTTTATTTCTCTCAGTGTGAGCTTTGCTTGCATTCTTGTATTCTCGTGAGAATACTCGATAGTATCAAGGAAGTGATCAACCTTGTGGTGTCTTCATGGCTAGGGTTGTAAGAGACAAGTTCTCTTAAGGTCCTACCTAGATCAACTGTCTGTTCGTTACTTGATTCTAGCCGGTCCGTTCGTACAACCCCTCATATCATTATGGCACTATTTTCTCACCTCAAATAAATCCACATGGCATTATATAACATGCCCAAAGAGAGAGTGATGCTCTTCCCTTGTTCTTACATCAAAATAATTAAAATAATTAATAATATTTATTTCGGAGTGATCTTGACTGAATTCTTTCTACCGGTCCACAACTCTAAGAATCTATCTCTAAGTACCAATACTATTCATTCATCACGGGAAATTCCTCTAATTTTTCTTAAGTCCAAAGTCAACCTCTAGACCTTTGGCTTTGACCTTTCTCGGATGGTGTATTAATAAGCTTTAAATTCTATTAAAGCCAACCTCTTCGCTTTCTGGGGATGAAACTATTTTTAAAACGTGTGATAATTCCCCAAGTATCTTTTTCCATTTCCTTCCAATTATCTGAGGTCTCCCTATACTTTAAATAATTCATTTTTAATAATATTCCAAATCAGTTAAAATCCTAGGAATTCCACAAATTCCTTTCAGGGGCATTTTCGTCATTTTCAGCCTCATACAGGCATCTAAACCTTATTCCCATTTTTTTAGAATTTTTTTGAAGTGTTCAGGACCTAACCTACCATTTTCCATTTTCTAGGATTTTTCTGGAATTTTCGGACATAATTTCCATTTTTACTCTTACCAGCCCGAAACTTTAAAAAATTATAATTTTGCCCCTAGTTTGGTTTAACCTCAAAATTCACCTCATTGAGGCCTCCAACATAACTATTGGCCTATATTTATCTCCATTTTCTTATTCCTGAGCCTCGAGACTTCTTTTGAGTCTCTAACTTTCTCTTTTCTCAGTCCTAGAAAACTTTCTCTTTGCAATTTAGTCCCTAGGAATCCCTCTAGGAAACCTCTAGGACCTCTGCCAAAAGGGGTCTAGTAGTCTACCCAATTCAGGCTAATTTCAGTACTTCTAGGCCCAAAAGCCAGGATGTGATAGATCACAGATGCCAGTATTGTATTTCTTAGGCTTTACTCAATCTTTTCTGTCAAGTCTGAAATTCTTAGCCTTTCTATATTTCCTTCACCTCTAGTTTTAGCTTCCTCAGGCCTCTTTCCCTTCATTGTGCCTTTCTAATCTTTAGGCATTGGCTTATCTCTAAAGCCTATTAACTTGCCATCTTATCAATGCCACTTTGTCTTACCTTAGGACTTAACAGTCCTTGCTGCCTCTTATCAATTTAGAACAACATCAAGAGAGGATTTGTATCGTCATATTCTCATTACCCTTCACCATAGTGTAGTACCTTGTTAAGCTCGAGAAGTATCTGTCTCGTAATACTTTCCTATTACTCTTGACCAATTTCACTCTCATCAGGGTAAGGTCCACTCCACGCCTTGCCTTGGCTACTTCACTCTATCCTCAAAGGAAGGGTTATTCCCGTGGGAGAATGCATTGCTCGTACCAGAATAATTGTTTACCCACCATTTCCAGTACCACTGATGGAGGATACATCACTATCAACTCTATCTGGCTATTTTTTTGTAATCCCTACTGAGAATAGCTCACTCCTGCAAGAGCAGTATTAACTTTATGGTGGAGGACCACATCCAATCTCGAAGAGGTACTTTATGGCCAAGGCTTTCCTCGTACTCGATCTGCTAGGGTATATTTCTTAGTTGCCATATCCCTATCCAAGGGAGCCTTTTTACTAAAATTACTCAATCACGTAGGTAGTGGTGTTCATTAGTGGGAATTTCATCTCTTGGACTCCACACTGGCCTAAATGTTGTGGTTGCACGCTCTTAGATACCTTAGGAATATAAAAGAATACTATCTAGTCCCTAACATTATCAGCTATCTAAGCATCATTAGGCTCTAGGCATCACTAAGAACTTACTTATCTCTCCCTATATACATCAGTTCCCAGTACAACCATCAACTATCACATTCTTATCTATTTCTGTTCAACTCTATCCTCAAGAGAGATATTACTTGACATTACTCTTTCTAACTTCCTTTGCCTCTTGACCAATTATTCCTATGGTCAAATATTGATTATCATACATTGATCACGTCACATAGCAAATACTTAATCACCTTGCTACATTGTATCTAGGTCAGGCATTTAACTCATCATTAATTATTCATTCAATATCATCTAACCCCTATCCCTCTTGGTTTACTATCCCTTAGGGATTTCTATCTCTATTTAGGGATTTAAACAGACCTCAAATATCCTATCCTATTACCTTGTCTTTATCGAGGTCACATCGATTACTTGAGGCTTAAGTTGTCACTTTGCTTCCCTGTTAGGGTATAGACTCCTCATTTCAAATCTAATTAAAAGACATCACCCTTATTCAATTATGCTATTTCATCAGAAGTCATTTAGTAAATTAGATTTCTCCAGGGCATCAACTCAATTGTAATTTCTACTTCCTTTTTGGTGGAAGTTCACTAACCTCCTTTGGGAATTTCTCCGAACATTCCCTTACCACTGTATTTCCTCTATCCTCTCTTCTATCTCTGCCTATATCGAGAAAATACTATGTACCCTTGGCAATTCTGCGTTAAATATTTCTCTGCCTAGGCCTCACTAATGAAATTCAATCTCACCTCTAGGCAAGAGACAAGGTTCTTGGGAGGAAGGGTTAAAGTTTTATTTCTGTAGTCAAGAAGAACACTAGCAGATCAAAATCAATTCAGGTCACTTGTCAAATCAATATCACAGCAATGTATCAACAGTAAAGCCGAATTACCCAGCATAATCATATGATATGAACTAATAGCTTGCGTCTGGATTAAACATTGCACTTCGTGCAATTAATTATACTGATTATACCTTAGATCACCTTGGGTGACTTACGAACCTCCTCTTGCCTTAGGGCTAGCACTCAACCTTGAGTCTACGGCTAGAAACTGTTGATACCTCACAGACACTCCCTTACAAAATGTCTGGGTTTTCCACAATGATAGCATAAATTTTTACCTCATGTGCATGATCGGTCTCTGTGATTTCTACCTGCAAGTTTCACAAATCCTGGCCTGCTTAAAAGTATCCGATCCTCTTTAACGCATCCCTTCCTAGGCTTTTTGTAAAATTAAAGTTTCTCTTCCTATTGATATAAGAAGCTCCCTCAGTCATTGTTCTTGCCTGAGGTTTATCGGCCCTTACAGTTGCCTTGGTATAGCCATCGTGGTTTTGACTGCTCTCAGTGATTTGGTAAACTTCTACCACTTTATTAAAGTTCTCAATCTGTCTCGAGACTACCTTTTCTCTCAGTTTTGGTCTCAAGCCCCTAATCATTTTCTTAGTGAGCCACCATTTATCATTCATATGCTACAGATAGGTGGAGTATCAAGATAACTTAATGTATCTCTCCAAGTATTCATCAAAAGGATTCATCCTCCTCTTGCTTTGAGGTGAGGAATTTATCTTCCTTCTCATCCCGTATTGATCCCGGGAAATACTTCAGGAAGGACTAATCCTTAAATAATTCCCAAGAAATTGGAGTCTCATCAGCTTGGAGGATTATCTCCATATTCTTCCACCATCTATCTGCTTCTCCTTCTAGCTTATAGATTGCTATCTGTGCTTTAATTTCTTATAAGCAATCTATAACTCTGAAGATTTCCTCTAGCTTGGTAATCCAATCCTCGGCTATCTGCACACCTAGCGTGCCTTCAAACACTGGTATATTATTGATATCTCCCTATATTTCATTGATTCTAGCATGATTTTTATGAAATTATATGTTTAATTTTGGATTGTGATGAAATACTAATTTTGGAAGGAATGTTTTGTAATTTCATAAGAATTCAGGTTCAGAAATCAAAGAAAGGAACATTCAAGAACTTGGTATGCAAAAGTGGCAGACTTTCTGTGAAAGGTGCCACAGCGGATTTGAAGACGCGCCATGGCAGATTTGGTTCAACAGGTAGCTCAGAGTCACTAATCCAAATGACACAGTTTTGGATGTGTGCCATGGTGAATGATCATAGGCGCCGCGACGGATTACGGTAATCAGCAATTTGAACCAGAAAACGCGTGACAAAATCTAGAGAAAGGAGGAACCGGATCTCGAAGCTCCATTTTGGTTAGCACGTGGATCTTGAACTAACTTTCAATAGGGAGGCGTTAGTTACGAGGGAGTGAAGCGTTTAGGAGGGAGAATTCAGTTTTTAGTGCAGTTTTTTGATCTTCATCTTCGTTTCCTATACTCTCTCTCAATCCTCCGTCCAGATTTCCTACATTTCACCATCACTATTGCTGCTGCTATGGAATCCAACGTGGAGCTTCTCCTCTCTATGGCCAGCTAAATCTGCTTGATTCCTAGGAGCTATGATGAAGCCAGAGCTGTGTGTTACAGGGAGTTCTTTAGCTTAGGTTTGGAATTTGATACTCTGTAGTTTGTGTTGTTAAGTACATGTGTATTCAGATTTCAATCCTTTATCTTTTTCATTACGTTGCTGGAATAGATTTGATTCATTGAATCTAGATGTTATCTTCTTGATCTAGAGTAGCATTGGTTTAATTCTTGATTCTTCCTTTGTGATTGTTTCTTGAGAAATAAAGGTTTTTATTTCTTTTGGAAGTGGCTGGATTTGAATTTGTCATTCTACTTCTACAAGTAAACATATCTAGGAGAACTCAACATCTTAGTGAGTGAAGTGATGAAGGCAAATTCATAGTCCCTAGGAAGCATCTATATCATTGATTCCAGCTTACTTCCCCCTCTATTTTACATTTTAAAAAGAAATTCTGCTTAAAACATTCACTTAAAGTTTTAGAATGAGTTCATCTCAGTTGCCCATACATTCCCCTAATTTCTACCCTAATTTGTGATTTAATCACTTAATAACACTATTAGACGTTTGAGTTCCTTGAGATTGATCTTTGGTTAAGCATCCCTTACTGCATTAATAAGAGTAACTAAATTTGGTTTTAAGCGGCATAAGATCAATTATGCTTACAGAAATGCGTAATCCACTGTTGTAAATTATCTAGTTCCCCTATAGGCCTTGCTTGCTCTACTATTGGTTCCCGTGATTAGGGTTGGACTAGTTGGGCTACCTTGGCTGTTCCATGTCCAGGTTGTTGTAACTATGCTATGGCTAATGTTACTGTTATTGCTATTACAACATCCTTTTCTTGTTCTTGGCAAGCTTGGGTTACTAGTAACTCTTGTATCATCTTCTGTTGTTCCTCTAATTGGTTCATTATTATCTGAATTGGATCAATGGGGGCCTATTTTATCTTACCCCTGCTTGTGCATTATGTCTTGTCCTCACCATACTTGTTATTTCTTCTTAACTACAAAAGAAACAACCTCATGATATAACCTTTAACGTTTATATATAACCTTTATATATATACATAACAACAGCATAGTTCTACCAGTTACAACTAGTCATGTTAATAGTCACATATAACTACAGTCATCTAAAACTATGTAGGAAAAGGAAAAGTAGAAATAATAGTTTTCTAAAACACCTATTAGCTGCTCAAAGGTACGACCGTCTATACTATTGCAAATGACCAATATGGCATCCTGCCAAATCTAAGTGTTTGGGAGGGAAGTGATATGAGGGGATGTACGGACCGGCTAGAATCAAGTATAGGAATGGAATGAGATCCCAAGAGAACCTGCCTCTTGTAACCCCAAACACAAGAAATCGAGACGGATGATCGAGGTAGGACCTTAAGAGAACCTGTATCTTACAACCCTAGCCATGAAGACACCACAAGGTTGATCACCCCTTGATACTGTCGAGTATTCTCACAAGAATATGAGGATGCAAGCAAGGCTCACACAAAGCGAAATAAAATTCTCATTTTATTAATTATTCAAAAATCATCTCCTTGAAAAGAATACATACTGAATTATTTATAGACTAAGACTCTTGAAAAACCTAATCGATAACCTAAGCCCTAAAAGCCCAATATAAGTTTTTAGAGCCTAAAACACTAAGTAAATAAAATGCATCAAAAATAGATGCGAAAATACAACAGAATTAGGAAAATCAAAAGACTTTCTAGAACACTCTAACTTGCTAGTCAAGATAAAATGATCTAGATCACACACTACCTAGCAGGATCCCTTCATTAATGAGAAGGATACTATTTGACTCTCTATTCATTAATGCAATACAAAACAAGTAAGTCTTTGCCTTCAAGAAGCAATCAATATAAAATAGGAAACTGTAAAATAGGAAACTAATTAAAACAAATAGAATCCTATTTAATATCATATAAGATCACTCTTGATGCTTCTTGAATCTTCTTGGACCTTCCAAATGGGTCTTCATAATTGCTATTCACGTCTATAAGCATGTATGGGCCTTTTAGACACCCATTTGGGCTTGAATATGGTTGAATCACGTTCTGGAACTCCTATGGTCCATAACACAATGCATTTGGACCCCAATTTAAACGATTATAGCTCTAATGGACTCTTCCATGCACATATAATTGTGTTGGGCCTTTAATTACATAGGAATTGGCTTTAAATCTCCTTTTGGGCTCTTAGAACGCACTCTTGTTTTTTCTTAAAGTCCAAGTGTTTACACTCTAATGACTCACATGCCATGGTGGCTTTCGGGGTGGCCTTCCATATGTCACGTCAAGCCCCGCATGTGTTCATGTCATTGTCCAAGCAATGATCCATATCATCCTCCATGTAAGCATTCTGAAGCTATAAATCCTTTGAACACGTTGGAGGGCTGGTTGGGCCTCTAACTAGATGAGTATTTCTTGGGCTTTAAGACCTCCATATTGGACACTTTTTGGCCTGCTATCAGGAAGATAGCAGTACGTCACCCCAAACATCAACGCCTAATGTTGTCCCTCCTTATTGACTGCTGTGTATAGCCGTCAGACCTGATAGAGGAAATCAAGATATGGACCTAATATCGGCTGTGTGTTTGGTACTGGCCGTGTACTAAATCGTACTTCATCCTCCTGTAACTCTATTATTTCATTAGAGCCCACTCTGGAATGAATATCCTCAATCTCACTAAGCAAATGGTAATACCTGGTAGAGGAGCAGGATCATCAGGATCTTCTACCAGTGGTTGATACCAGTCTGGGTATGGCTCCCTAAGCATTCTCTAGTTAATGGTTTCCACTGAGTAATTGCTTTCACAACATGCCATGCTTTCTAGTTTTGCTCTTCCTCAAAACACGGCAAACCAAACAAACAATATAATACTAGGCACATAGTACAATATAGTGCAATACAGTGGGATATTATGCCATATTATGCTAGCACAACAATCAGTCAATCAATTAGCAGTCCAGAACCTTTGTTCATAACAATCTTATCACATAATTAGAGCATGCTCACACTTGCCAGAACCTTCGCTTTGATACCAAAAATATTACACTTTACTTTATTACCTAATTTCACATCAAGTAGGAGTATTTGGAACCATTTCTCCAGTCATTAAGTTGGGAAAATTTGAATTTTTAAATTTCTTTTCCCAGGTTACTATTCATTGTAACCTTAATTTCTCCCAATTTTGAAAAATTATAACTAATTCTAAAAATATTGAAATAATATGGCTCCAAGTCCTACTTGAAGCTTGCAATGAGCTCTTTAATGAAAAATAGAGTATGAATCTAGCTGTGCCCAGTTTTCACTCAACATGTACTCTTCATTTGGTCATTTTTTTAATTTTTTAGAATTTATGCCCAACTTCGAAAGGGAATAACTTTTTGTAAAGTCTAAATTTTATGAAATACCACTTGTTTTGAAACTAACAATATGATCTATTAGACTGTTAAGTTTTAGCTCCAAACTCCATCATTTGCTTAAATTTTTGTATGGTTAAACTTTGTCCTTAAAAAGACAACTTTTATCCTTTTCATGCCAAAACTTAACCAAATGAAACCACAACCATTCCAACATAGTTCAACCATATATTAGAGCATATAATAAGTTATTCTTCATAATTTACAACCCTTACAAGTCATCAACACATAGTCATAAATATTACAAAGCTTGTACATAATGTTCAACATAAATTCAATATAATTCTATAACATGTTTCCTTCATGGAAATATCACCTCCTTGTCCTTGGTCACACCACTTGAGAGTCTTATTAGTTGTTATACATAGAGAAGAATGAGATTTTATAGAAGTCTCAGTGGCAATAAGTCACAATTATCATGCTTATTATGCTATGCAAAATGTGACATGTTACATTAAAAGTAAAGTTATCATGCAACATTTCATATGCATTACATTTGCCATGAAAAGAGAGCCATACATCAACCATTATGCCATTCCACACTACATATTACCAAGGCACGTTTGACCTAGAAATTCACATGCAATCACATAGCTTGCTCAATCACATCATGGCAACATAAATCAAGTAACATAAACACATTTAGGCAAGCAAGAAAGTAATCAAATTATGAGTTCAATGCTATCTCTTAATTAGGTATGTAATTCGGCCTCCTTAGGTTTTTGGTGCTCCTCTTTGTTTTCTTGCACAATGTCCATCAATTCAAGCATAAACACATTCCATATTACCAATAATCCAAGCATAAACACCATTGCTCAACAATAAACTCATTTAAACCCTTTATTCTTTGATTTTTGACATAATTATTTCATTTTTGTTTCAACCTATCTCTTGGGTCATTCCTACACAATTTTTCATGTAGAATCCAAATATCAAATCAGATTTAACAAAATCACACTCCTCCCCCTTCAAACTGATTTGGCTGAATAGGATAGGTTTAGGGTCCAAAATTTTCATTTTTGATTCCAATAATTTTAAACACTTTTTCTTGGTGTTTCCCTACACAAAAACACCTTTTAAATTCATTAGAATCATCACAGCACATTGAAACAATCTCTAATTTCAAGAACTTGAGTTAATAAAAATGTACGCATTAAACCCTAACTTTGGTTTTCTTCCAAAGGTCAATTTAAACATCAATTAAAATGCTATTTCAAGCTCATATTCATGGTTAGGATTTGTCATGAAATTTCAACCAAAACAACCATTAAATCAAGCCAAAATCATGCTTAGACATACTTTAATGGATCCTTGCTTGAAGCTTGATGATTTTCCCTTGATTTGGAAGGTTTTATGTGCTATTTAAGGGTGAGATTTTAATTGGACAAAAATTTCCCTCTTTTTCTTATTTTTAGCCAAATTATGTGTAATTAGGGGGTATTTATAGAGCTCAAGATCTGACATAATCCCTCCAAAATGGTGCTGTTTTCTGCCTCCACATAAGGGGACATGTGTCCCTCTTCATATGTCTTAAATTTCAGCTCATGCCATGTGTCCCTCTTCATATGCCTTGAATTTCTAAGGTAGCTTTGAATTATAATTTGATTGTTTATCTTGCTTGTTTAATGTGATTTCTTGATTACTTGGGTTGGAGGAACTTGTGTTATGCTTTTGGTTGATTGAATGACATTGGTTTATGCTTTGGCCAATTGCATTGTGGTATGCCAATATGGGAAATGTTAATGTTCCTCTCCTTGCATGCTATTGGATATGATTTCCTATGTGTGGGAATATTTTTGCATGATATAACATGTCACATGTGAACTTGCTTGATTTACATGACAATTATAATTCATAAGCTACTGAGATTTCTTTGAAATCTCACTCCCCCTATGTTAAATTATGTCTCAAATAGGGAATGATTCATCCGATGGCAAGGGCAAGAAAATGGTTTTGGGATGAAGGAGCAATAGAGAATTCATGACATTTTGGAAAGTTGTGTGATGTTTTAATGAGTTTAATGTTAATTTGTAATGGAGTATGAATGTTAATGTGATGTAAATTATGTTTAAATGACATGCCCTGGTGTTGGAAATTTGAATGGTATAATGCCAAAAGGATGTGGATAAAAGAAGGAAAAAGAATTAAAGAAAGTGGAATTAGGGGATAAAATCTCCCTAAATAGTGCTAATTTTGTGGCACATGAAATAATAAGCAATTGTTGGAATTTAGGCATGAAATTTTACAGGCTTATAGATCTCAATTTTATCTTTAAATCAAGTGGTAAACTATAAAATTTGGAGTTTTGTGCCAAAAGTTATGCCCTTCCAAAGTGGGGCAAAAATACTGAATTGAAAAATTGACCAAATAAACAGTACAACTTGTCGAATTTTCTGGTGTTTTTCTAGATGGAATTGAGTCCAATAAATATTTTTCCTCTATAGAACTCTTAGCAAGCTTCATGTGAAAGTTGTAACCACCTTATTTCAATTTTTCTAGAATTAGTTATGAATTTTAAAATTTGGCACAAATTCAGATGAACAATGCATGGATAGAATTAAAGGTGAAATTTTGAAATTGAGATTTTTCATCCGGAAATGCTACGAAACACATTCTAATGGTTCCAATTAACATATAATGGGATATTAAAGGAGGTGTGACACTTTTAGGGCCCAAAAATAATTTTATGAACTCAAATAAATCCTTAAATAATTCTGTCATATTTTTTCTGGAATTATTGAGGCCTCTGTATATTTAAAATAATTATTTCGGGCTAATTTTTTTACTGTTTTTTGCATGGAAAAAAAAACCAGACCGGACCAGCCGGTTCAACTAGTGAACCGACTTGATGTCCAGTCTGGGTTAAGGCAAGAACCGGCCAAGGTTTGAACCGGTAAGAATCAGTGTTAAACCGGGTAAATCGCCGATTTAGGGGTTTATTTGGTTCACTGATTTGCCCCCTCCAGAGCCCAAAAACGATGACGTTTTATTTTTTTTTAAAAATGCAAACCGAATCCAAAACCGGCTCGCCCTCGCATCGCATCGCAGCCTCGCTCGACCCCGCACCCCTGTCTCCTTCTTCCTCATTTGGTCTCCAATCTCCGTCTCATCCTCGGTCGCCCTCGTAGCCGTTGTGTGCTTACTTCCCCATCCTCGGTCCCAGCTCACTGAATCTTGTCGCCGTGTGCTCACTGCCCCGTCCTCTGTCCCAGCTCACTGAATCTCACCACCGTGTGCTCACTGAAGCTCACACTCCTGACTGCCCTCACTCTCGATGTGGTCATCGACCGTCATCCCCTGCCTAGCCTAAAGCTGGTCGGTGCCCTGTCATCGCCTCGCCTGAAGCTCCCTGCCCTGTCATTGCTGATCTAAGTTGTTAGTGAGTGGCTGAGTGCTTGCCGATCTTAGTTCTCCCAAGTACAGACTCCCAATTTTTGTTTGAACTCTCAGTCTCTGCTCTCGGCCACTCTCAGCAAACTCACCTATTTTCGTTTGAACTTGGAAGTGACGGTGATAATCTCTGCCATCTATTATTTTTCTAGTGTGATTTTGCCATTATGGAATCTGAATTATGCTTCTGCTTGAGGATATTCTGTGAAAATTAATTGTATTCTGAAATCTGAACCCATCAATGGATTCCATGGATTTGTATTTGCTCGAGGATATTCTATGTTTGGTTTGCACGAAGGAATAATTTCATTAATTTGGTACTTTGGAATAATTTGATACTCTAGTTTAGAATTGCTTGTTTGGTTTAAAATTGTGGTCATTGTATATAGTTATATACTGAAGTAGTGAAGTTTGAATATGTTTTCGGTTTTAAAATTATGGACGATTCCCCACTTTGTTCAATATGAAATCTGAAACTGAATAACTTGATTGTTTAATCATTAATGTTGTGTTAAGCTTTTGATTTGTTTTTTTAGTAGCAGTGATGGATATTTCAAATAACCAAAGTTCTGGAAATGACAACATGACTCCTAATACTGGATCTTCAAATCCCCCTACCGAAACCTCCACACCCATATCCTCATTACGTGCCAAAATTGATCCAGCATGGGCACATATTGCATACAAAAAAGAAGGAACACAAAATATATATATATATACATGTCTTTTTTGCACTAATAGTTATAGAGGAGGTGGGATAAATAGGATGAAGCAACATCTTGCTGGCACTGTTGGTCAAATAGCTGCTTGTAAAAAAGTTCCACATGATGTACGTTATAGAATGGCAGAGTCTTTAAAAGAATGGTCAAAGAAGAAAACTATTGAAAACATAGAAGAGGAAGTCAAAGAAACTCATGTTGAATCACCAAATGTTACAAGTAGTGTGAGGAAGAGGAAAGCTTTTGGGAGCATAGACAATTTTTTTGCTCCTAGGACAACTCCTGATTCCCAACCTGGCATTAAGAGTGCATTAGCAACTAAAGAAGCAAAGCATAATGTGAAAATGTTGACTGCTGAATGGGCTATTGTAAACTGCATTCCGTTTAAGGCGTTTGATTGTCCTTTGTTTCAAAAAGCTGTGGATGGCATTGCTTCAATAGGGCATGAGTTTAAAGCTCCTAGTGCTAATGATTTTAAAACCAACTTGTTGAGTGACTGGAGAAAAGAATGTCAGTTACTCATTGATAGCCATCAAGCTAAATGGAAAACAATGGTTGCACACTCATGGCTGATGGATGGACTGATGTTAGACAGTGTACTTTGATAAACTTCTTAGTGTATTCTACACCTGGTATGGTATTTGTGAAGTCTGTTGATACATCAGATCTAGTTAAAGATGTCAAAACTCTATTCACACTATTCTGTGAAGTCATTGAGTGGATTGGTCCTAAAAATATTGTTCATGTGGTGACTGACAATGCAGCTAACTATGTAGCATGTGGTAGATTGATTAAAGACAAGTATAAAAGTATTTATTGGTCATCTTGTGCTGCACATTGTTTGAATCTTGTATTGAAAGACTTTTCAAGCATGCCTCATGTGTCAAACCTTGCATCAAAGGCATCAAAGATAACTGTATTTGCATATAATCATATGGTTTTCTTATCATGGCTGAGGAAAAGACCGACTTGGAAAGAAATTGTGCGTCCTGGTGCCACAAGGTTTGCTACCACATTTATTACATTGCATAGGATATATATGCACAAGAATGACTTGCAGGCTTTAGTTGTTGATAATCACTTTGTGGACCACAAATTATCAAGGACTAAAGCAGGAAAAAATTCCAGTGCAATCATATTGGACAATCGGTTTTGGAATGATTGTTATCAAGTTGTGAAAATTGTATCTCCTCTTATAAAATTGTTGAGAATTGTTGATTCAAATGAGAAGCCATCATTGCCTTATGTTTATGAAGGCATGCGAAGGGCAAAAATGGCAATTAAGGAGATGTTTAAGAAGAACAAGGACTTGTATAAGCTGTACACAACAATCATTCAAACTCGATGGGATAAGCATTTGAAGACTAATCTTCATGCAGCATCATATTTGCTGAATCCTACAATCACATATGCTCCAGACTGCCCGATCAAGTCAAAGTTAATGATGGCTTTAATTGATGTGGTGGAGTCTTACTTCAGACGAAGAGGTTGATGGCTTCTTGGTAATGAAATAAGCAACTACTTATCGTGAAGCTAAAGAATCTTTTAGTAGACCATCATGTCAAAAAGCAGCACAGAAACTTGACCCTTGTAAGTGTTTGTATTTAATAGTTAATAGTATATTGATGGTCATTCACTAATTTTATATTTCATATTTTCATGATTTAGATTCGGTGGACATATTATGGATGTTCAGTGCCAGAGTTGCAACGTGTTGCGATGCGCATTCTTAGTCAAACTTCTTCTTCTTCTGGCTGTGAAAGGAATTGGAGTTTATTTGAATGCATTCATACAAAAAGAAGAAATAGATTGGAGCACAAGAGGCTAAATGATTTAGTTTTCACAAACTATAACTTGCGATTGAAGCATAGGTAATTTTATAAATTATGGCTGCTTTTATTTTGATATAGATTTACATCTAATCGAAATTTTATTTGTCAGGAGTATATTGAAGAAGCAGAAGGCAAGCTATGATCCTATTGACTATGAAAACATTGATTTGGTGGACTTTTAGGTGACTGAAGAAGATCCTGTTCCAGAGTTTGATGATAGAGATATGGTGACATTTGAAAGTGTTTTCAACAATGAAGACATTTCAAATTTGACAACTCCTGGGAGGGATAATGAAGGTATTATCATCTTAGTTTCTTAGAAGTCATAAATATTTTTATTTTAATATTGATTTACACTTAATTGACATTTTATTATTGTCTTATTTAGGTGGTGATGATGATATGAATATTGTTGAACCTCCACCTCTGCAAGATGATGTTGCTACTCCTTCTACTTTTCCTCTTCCAACTATTGATGTCTCCATTCCTGGTCCTGCCAATGAATTTAATGATGATTTTGATTTTCTATAGTGATGAAAAAATATATTTGTTAATGGTAGTTTGGTACAATTAAATGTTTAAACTTTAAACCACGTTGGTTGTTTTTTGTATTTTGTTAAATGATTATTATTAATGAATGTTATTTTTATTGTCATTGCTAATTAAATTATATTATTTTAATATAACTGGTTTGACCCTGGTTTGACCCATTAACCCTTGACCCACTATCTAGACCGGTTCAGTGTCTGGTCTGGTTTTTTGTTCATTGGTTTTTTGAAAACCTTTGTCTACATAAAATTCTGTAATTTTATTTTCATACCATTTCCACCTCCAAGGCCTCAAATGAGGTTCTAAAACCTCTAATTTATCTTTTTACCATTTTTTTTGAAATTTTTCTAATTTTGCTCTTCCTAGACTAATAATTTTAAAAATATCAGTACGAACAAGAGTCAGATTTCAACCCAAGAGATGTTCCAAAACCTCTACTTGACCCTTTTTCTAATTTATTATTCAAATTCTCAAGGTTAAAATTGGTGGGATGTGACAACTAAGTTTAAGGTTAACACACTATGTAATTTCACGTAATCGGTTGAATTTTTCTTGGATCCTATTGAATTCACTATTTCCAAAAATTTACTTCTTTGCATCAATAGCTTTCTATTAATGAGAAATGATTCCCTAAATTTTTTCAGATTTTATTGTAGCCTATAACTCATCCAATTGAATTTTCTCTGAAATCCGCCCTTTACTGATAAAATTTCCAACTTTAAATAATTTAAAGCTAACCTCTACATCTATGGTGGTTGAAAACAATTTTAAAATTCATAATAATCCTTCAAATAATATTTATAATTTTTTCATGAATTATTGACGTACCTATATATTTTAAATAATTCAATTTGACCAATTTTCCTTTAATTAGTCAAAATTCCAAGAAAATATAGAAAATTCTAAAATAAATTATTTTCATCCTATTTTTATCTTCCAAACTTCAAATACTATTCTATACCATTTATTCTACTTTTCATGATTTTTAGAAAATTTTCTGGAATTTTCAATCCATATTCCCATTCTGTTCAATATTGACCAGATATTCCAGAAATAACAATCCGTTCTGGTCTGATCTCAATTCAAAATTTATGCCGTCTCTCTATTAGCTATTCTACTTCACCCATGGCCTAATTTATATTCCTCATTTCTAGGGTTAAACTTAACAAGATATGACAATTCTGCTGGTAAAAGTGATCTGGAAGAATATGACACAGGAAGAAGCAACATGGAAAAAGGAAGACAAATTCAAAGGTAAGTATCCATAACTATTTCAATGAGCTAAGTTTTTAAATTTTGAGAACGAAATTTACTTTAAGGGGGAAAAATATCATATCCTATTAATTTTAACCTTGAAAATGAGGAATATAAAATAGATCATGAGTCAGGCAGAGTACCCAACAAATAGATGACACAACTTTTGAACTAAAACCAAACTGGGGACCAGTTTGTTATTTTCAAAATATGCGGTCAATAATGAACAGAGTAGAAAAGTATACCCAAAATTCTAGAAAATTTCCATAAAATCATGAAAAATAGAATAAAGGGTACAGAACAGTATTTGAGGCTTGGAAGATGAAAATGATTTATTTTGAAATTTTCTGTATTTTCCTAGAATTTTGGCTAATTAAGGGGAAAATTAAACAAATTGAATTATTTAAAATACATAGGGGCCTTAATAATTCTTGGAAAAATTAGAAAAATTATTTGAAAGGTTATTATGAATTTGAAAATTTTTTCCAACCTCTATAGAAATAGAGGTTACCTTTAAATTATTTAAAACTCAAATTATATCAAAGGGCCGATTTAGGGAAAAATTCAATTCAAAAAGTTATAGGGTAAAATAAAATCTTAGAAAATTAGGGAAATCTCTCCTAATCAAAATAAGGAAGTAAATTTTTAGAGACAGTAAATTTAACAGGATCTAAGAAAAATTTAACTGATATCGTGAAACTATACAATGTAATAACCATAAGAATGGTGGGGCCAATTTTTTCCCCATTTTTCTGACCTAAATGGTGCCATTTGAGGAGGGTGAGGACCTAAATGGAATAATACAGTTTGTTGGAGGATAGAATTGGAAGATTGGAACTTTGAATAAAATATGAAGATTTTTACACATCGGAGCTTATGTGTCTCATGAGCTGATACCTTCATTCAATTGGAAAGGCACCTAAGGGGACAAATGGTGCATGAAAAAGGGAAGAAGAGAAGAGATGGAGCCAAGTGTCCTATGGTAAAAATCAATGGTAAATTAGGTTACCACATAATCAAGACTTAGGGTAGTTTCATAATAACCATCTCCTCTTCTCTTGGGTCATATTTTTTTCCAGTTTTGAGAGCTTAGGAAGTAGAAGGTTTTGGCCAAGCAGGAGAAGAGAAGGAAGAGAGAAAGAACAAGGCAAAAAACAAGGTGATTCAAGTCTTTAATCAAGGTAAAAGTATGACCATCCTATCTAGTATTTGATTTTCTAAGTTGATACATGGATTAAAGGATAGGAAATGGTTGTTTTATGATGATTAAACCTTGTTATTTGAAAGATTTTAACATGTGTGATTGGGAGGCACTATTCGGTCAAGGTGATTATGCTGTTCTAGGGTTTGATTTTTGTTGTTTTGATGCTTTCAGTGAGTTTAAAAGCTGAATTTGTGTAAGGATATGTGGAGAACATGTGTTTGGAAGCATTGAAATTGAAATTAGAATCTTTGGAACCCTAGGGAACCCTTTGGGCCAAACTGAAAAAGGAAGGAAGAAGTTGGATTTTGATGAATCTATATTCAAATATGGATTCTACATGAAAAATTTTGTAGGAAAAACCTATGGGAATCATGTAAAAAATAATGAAGCTAAACCCTAAATTCAAGGTTAAAGGATAGGGTTTTACAAAGAGTTGTTTAATGGAATTGTGTTTGAAACATTCTTACTTTTACCCCTTAGACTACACGTTCGGAAGTGAATTGAATATGCGGAAGCCTTACGTAGGCCCAAAAATTAAAATTTTCCTTTAAGTCCTCAGGTACTGTTCACTGTGCATTTTTCTAGATAACATGTCTAACCTTAAAAAATCATAACTAACTCTACAAAAACTATATGGAGGTGCTCTAAAATTCTACTCAAAGCCTTTTCAATTCTCTTTAAGGAAAAAATATCAAACTTGACTTATCTCTTGCCAATTCATACAGTTATTCATTGAACTTTACTATTCATTTGGTAAACTCTGGAACTTCCAAGTTTCTAGCCTCAAATTTGAAAATTTGTATCTCCTTGTTTACATATCCAAATGATGAACCACATTTTGATCAACTAAATAATGTGATTTCCCATTGAATTAAAATGCTTTCATGTGGAATTAACTTTAGATTTCCAATATTTGATAAGAAATGATACTGTGAGAATTTGATGCATCATTACAGGATTGAAAGGGATTTTCTCTACTTCTGGAAGTATTGGTGAAGAATGGACAAAATCTAGAAAGATGTAGCCAAAAATCTTGAATTAGGAGTTAAAATGCAGTGTTTTGAATCTGGTTAAGAGCTGGAATCATGTGTAGTCTAGTGTAGCATTCTATGAGGAAAAACTTTAAGTAAAACGCATAGCTCCATGGCCAGTGAGTTTCAAGAGAGTGACACATGTCCTGGGCTTTAGTAAAACGCATAGCTGAAGGTAGGGAAGTTTCACATGTCAAAATACAACATTACAAGCCTTCAAATGGTGGATAGTGATGTGATAAGGCGGGGGGAAAATTTAAAAACAGAACTGGACATCCAGAAGCTTCAGAAAAACGGATCTGAATACTGAATTCCAGCATTCTCATTCATTCTCTTCTTTTCTTCACTTCTCCAGATTCTCTCAACTTCCAGATTCATCTTCTTCATCTTCTTCTCTTCTCTTGCATTTTGCCATGGAGATTTGGCCAGATTTCCCCCATCAACATGAGCAACTAAGCCATTGATTCTTGAGGAGCTGTGATGGATCCAGAGCACTGATTGTCAAGGAGATTTTGCTTTTCTTGAGTTTGTATTTGTGTTTCAGATTTGGATCTTGTTATAAATCTTTGTTTGAAATTCAGATATATAACTCATCTTAGATTTCATTAGGTTCTGCTACTTTTGAGTTGTGATGTGTTTAGAGGTTATAATTTCCTTTCTCTAAGTAGCTTCAATTCAGTTTCTGATTTGGTTAAGTCTGGAACTTAATTGTTGTGATAAATCTGAGGTGAATTGGTTAATCTTCATCCTGGAAATCTAATTACATCATTAGAGTTGATTGCAGACCTACTGTTTGATGAATTGCCTAAGAGAAATAGAAATCTGATTTTAGGTTGCAAGGAAGGTGAAATCACAGATCCAAGGGAATTCACTTCATTGATATCTCTTTCAAACTCTTTTCTGCATCTTATTCTTCTCTCATTTCTTTTGAAAATCAGTTTTCATAAATAACAATTCATGACATAAACTAATTCTAGAAGTTACCTCCTTCTCTGTTAGTTTAATTTGTAACTTCTAATTAGTTTAATTCCAGAAGACATTAAGGCTCCTTGAGACTGACCTCTAGTTGACTCATCTCCTACCTAATCTAGAGTATTAAATTTGACCTTTGAACGACAAGAGATCAAATTTTTGGTGTCGTTGCCGGGGAGCTCTGTCTCCTTGGTTTTCAGCTAGTTAGTTGTCTTATTTATTGCATTTTTTTTTGGGTGTGTTTGCTTTCTGGTTTGATTTCATTTTACAGTAGTTTATTTTCTGTCATTGTTTCATTACTCCATAATTGTTTGGTTTCTGGAAAATATTAAAATCAAAACAAAGAGCTTGCTACCTGCTGTGTTTCCAGATTGAAAAAGGCCGCAATTGAAGGTAATTCACTTATCTTCCATCTGCATTTTGCTGATTGGACTCTACTCCTGAATTTGGATAATTGCTTGTTGGATCTGGACAATTGTCACTGCATTGCATGAACAACAATAGTGAGTTTTATCCACTGGATAGAGAGATTAATAGGACACTTAGGTGGATTAAAAAGGCTAAACAACAAGTAGCTACAAGTACCACACATTCAGAGCATTCTGCACTGTCAATCTCCACTGCATCTTCTAGTAGTGTACCTGATTCTCTTTCTGATTCTGAACCTGTTGAGGGTGAGTTTGTTGATAATCACTTTGTGATAGAGAACCAAGGTAATCAAGCTAATACAAGGAATAATGGGGTTGGTAATGTGAATCAAGGAAATAGGGTGAATAATGAAGAGGATCATGCTGAAAATGTTAATCATAATATACCTCAGAATCCTGATGATGATAATAGGAGCATAAAGGAAATTAATAATTCTACCATTAATTGTCCATCAAGAGGATTTTATGTTCAGGATATTAACTTTGAAATCAAAGGTGCTTTAATCAGTTCCTTACCCAAATTCTATGGACTTGCAGGTGATGATCCCTATCAGCACTTGGATACTATGTATTCGGTTTGTTCAGCAATGAAACCACCTGGAGCAGCTCTTGAAGATGTTCTAAAGAGGGTTTTTCACTTTACGTTGGAAGGAAATGCAAGGGAGTGGCTGCACACACTTCCTCAACATTTTTCAACTCTCACATGGGAGCAATTAAGGAAGTCTTTTCTGGACAAATACTTCCCTGCATCTAGGACCTCAAAATTGAAGAAAGCAATATATGGTGTGACTCAAAGAGAGCAAGAAACTCTGTATGAGTACTGGACACATTTTTTGACTTTGATTGACCGTTGTCCTAACCATCAGTGCATTAAATCTAGCTTAGTGCAGTATTTCTATTAATGGATGTTGTCCTCAACCAAAAGCATAATTGATGCAGCTACTAATGGGTCCATTTTGGAGCTTACTCCTAAAAATGCTTGGGAACTCTTAGAAAGAATGGCCAACAATACTCACCAGTTTCATACAAGGGAAACACAAGGAGTCAGGGAGATGTCTTCTCATCATTCTCAAGACTTGTTTGCACAACTTCTGGCACTTACACAGATAGAATGGATAAAAGAATGGAGAGATTGGAACAAGAGAGGTATTCGAAGCCTTACAATTCAGTTGGCACTTCCCATGCATTAGTAGCCCCTTCATGTAATTTTTGTGCATCACCCATGCATACAAGCGAAAATTGTCCTCTCATATTGAAGAACTTTCTACTGTTTATCAAGGAAGATCAGGACAATGTTCACAAAGAAATCCTTATTCTAACACCTATAATGAGGGATGGAGGGATCATCAAAATTTTAGGTGGAGGGAAGGATCAGAAAAACCTCTAACAATGCAAAACAAGTTTCAGGACAACAGAGTGAATTCTGAACATACCAGAACTTTAGTACATCATCAAGGTGCATCCTCCTCCAAAAATGACAAAAGTATGGCTGAATTGATTCAATGTATGAAGGAAATGAAATCTGAGATAGCCAACAACAATTCTTTGACCAATTCTAGGATGAGTGCATTGGAGCAGAAGATTGAGCAGTGGGAAACTAAGTCTGCTAATCTGAATAATTTTGTCACTCAAATGTCTAATAGACTTAATGATCTACAAGCAAGAAGTGGAGGGTCTCTACCTTCAGATACAGTGATTCATCCAAAGTCATTGAATGCCATTTCTTTGAGGAGTGGAAGACAAATTGGAAAACAAGTCAGTTTTACTTTGGATGAGGATGATGAACAACTTAAAGAATCTGATAATATGCAGCAAAATGATGATTCTGTGGTGACCCCTCAAGTTCAATCTGAAAGCAAATGTGAGAAGAAATTATTGTCAACAAGGAAAAAAGAGAAAGAATCAATTTCCACACATGATGATGATGCAACCTGGGCTGCAAACTCTCAGCATTCTGGAATTAAGGAGTTACAGCAAGAAGTACCCAAAGCAGTCCCAACTCCTTCTGGTCAACAAAATGAGGAACTTCCAGAAATTCAGAAGCAATCAAGGAAGGGTAAGAGTGAGGTAAAGATTTCAGAGCTTCCTTTTCCTAAATCATTTCTTCTTAGTAGGAAATTGTCTAATGAAAAAGTTGAGAAAGATGCTTTGAATCTATTTAGCAAGTTGGAAGTTAATGTACCTGATAGAGGAGCATGGCATGATCAAGCATCAAAGGAAGACCAAAACACGGAGCGTGGAGCCCAAGCTAAAAGATGGAAGTCCAATATTCTAAAAGACCCATTACAAGGCATTGTAGGCCCAATGACAAGAGCAAGGACCAAATCTATGAAAGAGGCGCTGAATTGTTTGATAAAAGATCTTAAAGAGTTAGAGCCCATTTATTTGGAAGAAGCATCCCTCAATCAGCCCATCAAGGGTCCAAACATGGTGATTATATTGCTAGAAGCCAAACAAGATGATGTACAAGGCCCATGTGCAGTCCAGATTAAAGAATTCACTCAAAATACCATGTGACAAGCATGTGCCTTGGAGGAGGAGCATAAGTGACGTCCAAGAATATTCAAGAAGAATCAAGAAGGCGTCTTTATGTATTAGTTATGGTTTGATTTCGTTTTTTTTAAGTTTCCATTTTTATTTGCATTAAATAAGGCCTTTTGGTCAAAGATTGCATAAGAATATTTTAGGTTAGTTTCCTATTTTTAGGTAGAAGCCTTTTTCTTCAAGAAAAGGTAATTTCCTATTTCCTTTAGCCTTAATTGGTGCCAACCAAGATAGTCAATCATCATTAAGGCACATTTATGGCATTTATGACCTAGGGTTTTTTGATTCTAGATTGTTCTTTTGCTGCCTATATAAGGCTACGTTTTTTGTAATTGAAGATCAGATTTGAATGAATGAATTTTAGAGAATTTTATTTCTCTTGAGTGAGCTTTGCTTGCCGCCTCGTATTCTCGTGGGAATACTCGACTGTATCAAGGACTGATCATCCTTGTGGTGTCTCCATGGCTAGGGTTGTAAGAGACAGGTTCTCTTAAGGTCCTACCTTCGATCGTTCGTCTAGTTTCCTAACTTGTTTCTAGCCGATTCGTATACGTACCTTATATCATTTGGTATCAGAGCTAAGGTTTGCTAGCTTTCAAGTTCTATCCTTTTGGTGTTTTCATTTTTGTTGCTTTCTCTATTGCTTCCGTTTTCCTTTCGTTTCCATTTTTCTCATTCTGTCTTCCTCCTTTCTTCCTTATTTTCATCCCTTTTATTATTTTTTTTCGTTTTTTTCCCTTTTCCTCTCCTTCCCACCCATTGTTTTTTTTTCTGTTCACTTGACTTGCTTTGCTCTTTTGAGTAGCAAAAAAAAAATTCGTGAAAAAAAAAAAGAAAAGAAAATGCTGTTGTGTTGAAACAAAAAAAAAGGGGGGGCTACAAAGTTGCTGAAAAAAAAAATCAAAATTAAAAAAAAAAAGGAGAAAGTTTCAGATTTTGGAGATTGCAGCATAAGAGACAAGTTTCCTAATTTGAAAGAGCTTCCATTGCAAGTCACAATTAATTTCCTAAATCTTTATACTTGGGTGGTAAGACTCCTACTTTCCTATTTCTAGTTTCCTATTTTGAATTACTTTCCTCTTCATATTACTTTCCTATTTTCTTTCTTCAAGTTTTCTTCTTTCTTTTGTTTCCTATTCCTTTTCCTTCCCTTTCATATTACTTTCCTAATGTCAGTTCTTTTCTTGCAAGGTACTCACTTTTCTAAAGTTGTCTCAAGGTAGTACCTTTCCTAATTATTTTGTTTCCTATTTTCCTTTACTTTCACAACCTTATTTTCATTTTGCAATTTCTGCCTCCCTTTTTCCACGTTTTTTTTTCCTATCCATTTTTTTTAAATCATAAACTTCTTCTCTCCTCATTTTTGCCCCTCCTTTTATTCCATCCTCACGTTTGGCCTATCCTTCTTTTCCCCTCTTTCACATAGTCATTGGTTTCTTACCAATTTTGGTTGTGGAGATTACCATTTACTAACATTGTCTCTTGATTTTGTTGAGTTTCAATCAAGAATACTATAGGAGGCAAGTTTGAGTGGTAAAAGGCGAGAGTGTTATTACATCAATTTAAAAGCCAGATTTGAGTTAAACACGAGTGACACTACAATTTCTCGAGTGAAACACGCGAGTAGAGTGGTAAGGTCCCCTCTTACTATTTCATTTCTCTTTGATCACACTAACATTTCAATTTCAAGATGAGTGACAAAGAAGCCAATATGGAAGAATTCAACACAGATCCTAAGCTGTTCATGAGAGCCATGAGAGATGAATTTCTCAAACTCAAGTTGGATCTAGAGGAGCTAAAAGCATCCAAAGCAAGTAGTGGTGATGAGGAGGTGATTAGATCTGGTTCTTCATCCTCAAAGAATAGGAGCAGACCTGAAAAACGTGATTTGGACACCTATGACCCAAAGATCAAGTACCCTACCTTCAAGGGTAATATAAATCCAGATGCATACCTTGATTGGGAGATGAAGTTTGAGCAAATCTTCAGAATGAATGACTGGCCAGAAGAAAAGAAGGTAAAAATTGCTTCATATCAATTTTCTGACTATGCTATTGTTTGGTGGGAAGATTTACAGCTTAAAAGGCGCCTTAAGGGCAAAGGACCACCTCATACATGGTCAAAGCTAAAGAAACTCATGCGCAACAAGTATGTCCCTAGTTACTACTACCGAGAGCTAAATAGAAAGTTACGACTGTTTGGCCAAGGCTCTATGACTGTAGATGAATATGTGCATGAACTTGACCTTCTTAAAATGCGAGCTGGAGTACAAGAAGGAGAAGAAGCAAGCATGACCAGAATCATTGATGGGTTAAGGCCTGAAATTAGAGACAAAGTTGAGATGTACACTTTTGTTGATAAAGAAGAGCTAGTGCATAAAGCCATCAAAGTTGAGAAGCGGTATAAAGAAAAACACTCCAAATCCTCATCTCATGGTTGGAGGGACTCTAGATCAGCATCCAAGTGGAAGGATTCTAAGGCTAAAGATGTTGCGAAATTCACACCAAAAGCCAAGGAGGAATCCAAGCCCAAGATTGATGGCGGTAAGAAACTTGACTCTAAAACTTCTTCTACTGATAGAACCTCTTCTCTTCAATGTTTTAGATGTCATGGAAAAGGGCATATTGCTTCCCAATGTCCCAATAAGAGGGCCATGATTCTCAAAGATAATGGCGAGTATGACAGTATGCATTCTAGTGATGAAAGTGATGATGACATGCCTTCTTTGGTGACTGATTCTGAATTGGAGATTGATGAAGCTGAACCTGTTAAGGGAGAAGCATTAGTGGCTAGAAGAGCCCTAAACATGCAACCAAAGGAAGATAAAGAGCAAGAGCAGCGAGAGCTCATCTTCCACACTAGGTGCTTCATAAAGAATAAGGTATGTAGCATGGTTATTGATAGTGGTAGTGTTACCAATGTTGCTAGTACCTTACTTGTTGAAAAGTTGGATTTACCTACTATGAAGCATCCTAAGCCTTATAAATTGCAATGGTTGAATGATAGTGCTGAAGCTAAGGTCACTAAGCAAGTTTTGGTTTCTTTTTCTGTTGGCAACTACCATGCTGAAGTTTTATGTGATGTAGTCCCAATGCTTGCTGGACATCTCTTGCTTGGAAGACCATGGCAGTTTGATAGTAGAGCTCACCATGATGGTTACAAAAATTGTTATTCTGTACCTTTCAGTGGAAAAATCATTGTATTGAAGCCTCTTAGGCCTAAAGAAGCTTATGATGACCAAGTGAGGATTGAGAAGGAATGCAAAAAAATAAGTGAGTGGAGTGAAAAAGAGAGAGTATAGAAAAAAGAAAAGAAGAGGAATGAATATGAGAAAAATGAACAAAAGAAAGAGAGTCTATTTGCTGGAAAAAGTGAGGTTAAGAGAGCATTAGTGAGTGAGCGAGTCTTGGTGCTTGTGTGCAAGGATGCTTATTTTTCTACTAACGAACTTAACCCCTCTTTGCCTTCTAGTGTTGTGGCTTTGTTGCAGGAATTTGGTGACCTATTCCCTGATGAAGTTCCCGATGGGCTTCCTCCCTTAAGAGGAATTGAGCATAGGATTGATTTCATCCCTGGAGCTTCTATACCTAATAGACCAGCTTATAGAGCCAATCCCGAAGAAACTAAAGAGATTCAACGCCAAGTTGATGAACTCATGAGGAAAGGCTTTGTGAGAGAAAGCTTGAGCCCATGTGCTGTTCCAGTACTCTTAGTGCCTAAGAAAGATGGTTCGTGGCGAATGTGCGTTGATTGTAGAGCCATAAACAAAATAATAGTTAAGTATCGCTACCCCATTCCTAGATTAGATGATATGTTGGATGAGTTGCATGGTGCTACTTTATTCTCTAAAATTGATCTTAGGAGTGGTTATCATCAAATTCGCATGAAAGAGGGAGATTTATGGAAAACAGCATTTAAAACTAAATTTGGATTGTATGAATGGTTAGTTATGCCTTTTGGATTAACTAATGCACCTAGTACTTTCATGAGCTTGATGAATCATGTTTTTCGTTCATTTATTGGGAAGTTTGTGGTTGTCTACTTTGATGATATTCTTGTCTATAGTAGAACAATAGATGACCATGTTATTCACTTGCATGAGGTGTTTCGAACTCTTAGGGAGAATAGCTTATATGCTAATTTTCAGAAATGCTCCTTTTGCCTGGATTCTGTTGTGTTTCTTGGTTTTGTTGTAGGTGCTCAAGGGATCCATGTGGATGAGGAAAAGGTAAAAGCTATAAGAGATTGGCCAACCCCAAAGAATGCCAATGAAGTCAGGAGTTTTCATGGACTAGCAAGTTTCTATAGGAGGTTTGTGAAAGATTTTTCAACTATTGCTGCACCTCTAAATGAGCTTGTTAAGAAGCATGTGACATTTAAATGGGGTGAAACACAAGAAACAGCTTTTAATACCTTGAAAGAGAAATTAACCAATGCACCACTTTGTGTTTACCTGATTTTAATAAAGTTTTTAAAATTGAATGTGATGCTTCTGGGATTGGTATTGGTGCTGTTCTAATGCAAGAGTCTAGGCCTATTGCCTACTTCAGTGAGAAATTAAGTGGAGCTTCTTTGAATTACTCTACTTATGACAAGGAACTCTATGCTTTAAAACGAACTTTAGAAACATGGCAGCATTATTTATGGCCCAAGGAATTCATTATTCACTCTGATCATGAAAGTAAGCTTAACAAGAGGCATGCTCGCTAGTTGGAATTCATAGAGACGTTTCCTTATGTGATCAAGCATAAGCAAGGTAAAGAGAATGTTGTTGCTGATGCTCTTTCTAGGAGGTATTCTCTTATCACTTCTCTTCATGCTAGATTACTTGGATTTGAATTATTGAAAGGGTTGTATGACTCTGATTGTGATTTTTCCAAAATTTGGCTTTCTTGTGAAAAGCATGGGGTGAATGACTTTTATAGATCTGATGGGTTTCTTTTTAAGAAAGATAAATTGTGCATTCCCAATTGCTCTATGCGCGAGCTGCTTGTAAAAGAAACTCATGGTGGTGGTTTGATGGGTCACTTTGGTGTTGACAAAACATTAGCTCTTTTGCATGAACACTTTTATTGGCCTGGTATGCGCAAAGATGTTGTGTCTGTTTGTGCTAAATGTGTGACATGTAGGCATGCAAAGTCTAAGGTTCAACCTCATGGTTTATATTCCCCTCTACCTGTGCCTTCCCAACCTTGGGTAGATATTTCTATGGATTTTGTGTTGGGCTTGCCTAGGTCTCAATCTGGGAAAGATAGTATCTTTGTTGTAGTGGATAGATTTAGTAAAATGGCTCATTTTATTGCTTGTTCTAAAACAAATGATGCTGTGCATATTGCTAACTTGTTCTTCAAAGAAATTGTTAGATTGCATGGATTGCCTAAAACCATTGTGAGTGATAGGGATGTAAAGTTTCTTAGCCATTTTTGGAGGACCTTGTGGAGTAAGCTTGGAACTAAGTTGCTATTTTCTACTGTGGCACATCCCCAAACGGATGGGCAAACTGAGGTCGTCAATAGAACACTCACTACCTTGTTACGTGCAATAATTCAAAAGAACTTGAAGAATTGGGTCAACTGCTTGCCTCATATTGAATTTGCATATAACAGGGCTATTCACTCTTCCACTTCTTTCTCTCCATTTGAGATTGTTTATGGCTTTAATCCTCTATCTCCTTTGGATATTCTGCCTTTGCCTTCTAGTGAACGAGCTAACCTTGATGGCAAGCAAAAGGCTGAGTTTGTGTAGGAATTACATGCTCAGGTGAGGGCCAACATCGAGAGAAAGAATGAGCAATATACAAAGCAAGCTAACAAAGGTCGTAGGAAGGTTGTCTTTCAGCCTGGAGACTGGGTTTGCATACACTTGCGAAAGGAGAGGTTTCCAGAACAACGAAAGTCTAAGTTGCAGCCAAGAGGAGATGGCCCTTTCCAAGTCTTGGAGCGAATCAATGATAATGCTTATAAAATAGATTTGCCTAGCTCCTACGGTAATGTAAGTGCTACATTTAATGTGACTGATTTATCTCTCTTTGATGCTGTAGATTCGAGGACGAATCCTTTTGAGCAGGGAGGGAATGATAGAGGAGCATGGCATGATCAAGCATCAAAGGAAGACCAAAACACGGAGCGTGGAGCCCAAGCTAAAAGATGGAAGTCCAATATTCTAAAAGACCCATTACAAGGCATTGTAGGCCCAATGACAAGAGCAAGGACCAAATCTATGAAAGAGGCGCTGAATTGTTTGATAAAAGATCTTAAAGAGTTAGAGCCCATTTATTTGGAAGAAGCATCCCTCAATCAGCCCATCAAGGGTCCAAACATGGTGATTACATTGCTAGAAGCCAAACAAGATGATGTACAAGGCCCATGTGCAGTCCAGATTAAAGAATTCACTCAAAATACCATGTGACAAGCATGTGCCTTGGAGGAGGAGCATAAGTGACGTCCAAGAATATTCAAGAAGAATCAAGAAGGCGTCTTTATGTATTAGTTATGGTTTGATTTCGTTTTTTTAAGTTTCCATTTTTATTTGCATTAAATAAGGCCTTTTGGTCAAAGATTGCATAAGAATATTTTAGGTTAGTTTCCTATTTTTAGGTAGAAGCCTTTTTCTTCAAGAAAAGGTAATTTCCTATTTCCTTTAGCCTTAATTGGTGCCAACCAAGATAGTCAATCATCATTAAGGCACATTTATGGCATTTATGACCTAGGGTTTTTTGATTCTAGATTGTTCTTTTGCTGCCTATATAAGGCTACGTTTTTGTAATTGAAGATCAGATTTGAATGAATGAATTTTAGAGAATTTTATTTCTCTTGAGTGAGCTTTGCTTGCCGCCTCGTATTCTCGTGGGAATACTCGACTGTATCAAGGACTGATCATCCTTGTGGTGTCTCCATGGCTAGGGTTGTAAGAGACAGGTTCTCTTAAAGTCCTACCTTCGATCGTTCGTCTAGTTTCCTAACTTGTTTCTAGCCGATCTGTATACGTACCTTATATCATTTGGTATCAGAGCTAAGGTTTGCTAGCTTTCAAGTTCTATCCTTTTGGTGTTTTCATTTTTGTTGCTTTCTCTATTGCTTCCGTTTTCCTTTCGTTTCCATTTTTTCTCATTCTGTCTTCCTCCTTTCTTCCTTATTTTCATCCCTTTTATTATTTTTTTCGTTTTTTCCCTTTTCCTCTCCTTCCCACCCATTGTTTTTTTTTCTGTTCACTTGACTTGCTTTGCTCTTTTGAGTAGCAAAAAAAAAAAATCGTGAAAAAAAAGAAAAAAAAATGCTGTTGTGTTGAAACAAAAAAAAAAGGGGGGGCTACAAAGTTGCTGAAAAAAAAATCAAAAATTAAAAAAAAAAGGGAGAAAGTTTCAGATTTTGGAGATTGCAGCATAAGAGACAAGTTTCCTAATTTGAAAGAGCTTCCATTGCAAGTCACAATTAATTTCCTAAATCTTTATACTTGGGTGGTAAGACTCCTACTTTCCTATTTCTAGTTTCCTATTTTGAATTACTTTCCTCTTCATATTACTTTCCTATTTTCTTTCTTCAAGTTTTCTTCTTTCTTTTGTTTCCTATTCCTTTTCCTTCCCTTTCATATTACTTTCCTAATGTCAGTTCTTTTCTTGCAAGGTACTCACTTTTCTAAAGTTGTCTCAAGGTAGTACCTTTCCTAATTATTTTGTTTCCTATTTTCCTTTACTTTCACAACCTTATTTTCATTTTGCAATTTCTGCCTCCCTTTTTCCACGTTTTTTTTCCTATCCATTTTTTTTAAATCATAAACTTCTTCTCTCCTCATTTTTGCCCCTCCTTTTATTCCATCCTCACGTTTGGCCTATCCTTCTTTTCCCCTCTTTCACATAGTCATTGGTTTCTTACCAATTTTGGTTGTGGAGATTACCATTTACTAACATTGTCTCTTGATTTTGTTGAGTTTCAATCAAGAATACTATAGGAGGCAAGTTTGAGTGGTAAAAGGCGAGAGTGTTATTACATCAATTTAAAAGCCAGATTTGAGTTAAACACGAGTGACACTACAATTTCTCGAGTGAAACACGCGAGTAGAGTGGTAAGGTCCCCTCTTACTATTTCATTTCTCTTTGATCACACTAACGTTTCAATTTCAAGATGAGTGACAAAGAAGCCAATATGGAAGAATTCAACACAGATCCTAAGCTGTTCATGAGAGCCATGAGAGATGAATTTCTCAAACTCAAGTTGGATCTAGAGGAGCTAAAAGCATCCAAAGCAAGTAGTGGTGATGAGGAGGTGATTAGATCTGGTTCTTCATCCTCAAAGAATAGGAGCAGACCTGAAAAACGTGATTTGGACACCTATGACCCAAAGATCAAGTACCCTACCTTCAAGGGTAATATAAATCCAGATGCATACCTTGATTGGGAGATGAAGTTTGAGCAAATCTTCAGAATGAATGACTGGCCAGAAGAAAAGAAGGTAAAAATTGCTTCATATCAATTTTCTGACTATGCTATTGTTTGGTGGGAAGATTTACAGCTTAAAAGGCGCCTTAAGGGCAAAGGACCACCTCATACATGGTCAAAGCTAAAGAAACTCATGCGCAACAAGTATGTCCCTAGTTACTACTACCGAGAGCTAAATAGAAAGTTACGACTGTTTGGCCAAGGCTCTATGACTGTAGATGAATATGTGCATGAACTTGACCTTCTTAAAATGCGAGCTGGAGTACAAGAAGGAGAAGAAGCAAGCATGACCAGAATCATTGATGGGTTAAGGCCTGAAATTAGAGACAAAGTTGAGATGTACACTTTTGTTGATAAAGAAGAGCTAGTGCATAAAGCCATCAAAGTTGAGAAGCGGTATAAAGAAAAACACTCCAAATCCTCATCTCATGGTTGGAGGGACTCTAGATCAGCATCCAAGTGGAAGGATTCTAAGGCTAAAGATGTTGCAAAATTCACACCAAAAGCCAAGGAGGAATCCAAGCCCAAGATTGATGGCGGTAAGAAACTTGACTCTAAAACTTCTTCTACTGATAGAACCTCTTCTCTTCAATGTTTTAGATGTCATGGAAAAGGGCATATTGCTTCCCAATGTCCCAATAAGAGGGCCATGATTCTCAAAGATAATGGCGAGTATGACAGTATGCATTCTAGTGATGAAAGTGATGATGACATGCCTTCTTTGGTGACTGATTCTGAATTGGAGATTGATGAAGCTGAACCTGTTAAGGGAGAAGCATTAGTGGCTAGAAGAGCCCTAAACATGCAACCAAAGGAAGATAAAGAGCAAGAGCAGCGAGAGCTCATCTTCCACACTAGGTGCTTCATAAAGAATAAGGTATGTAGCATGGTTATTGATAGTGGTAGTGTTACCAATGTTGCTAGTACCTTACTTGTTGAAAAGTTGGATTTACCTACTATGAAGCATCCTAAGCCTTATAAATTGCAATGGTTGAATGATAGTGCTGAAGCTAAGGTCACTAAGCAAGTTTTGGTTTCTTTTTCTGTTGGCAACTACCATGCTGAAGTTTTATGTGATGTAGTCCCAATGCTTGCTGGACATCTCTTGCTTGGAAGACCATGGCAGTTTGATAGTAGAGCTCACCATGATGGTTACAAAAATTGTTATTCTGTACCTTTCAGTGGAAAAATCATTGTATTGAAGCCTCTTAGGCCTAAAGAAGCTTATGATGACCAAGTGAGGATTGAGAAGGAATGCAAAAAAATAAGTGAGTGGAGTGAAAAAGAGAGAGTATAGAAAAAAGAAAAGAAGAGGAATGAATATGAGAAAAATGAACAAAAGAAAGAGAGTCTATTTGCTGGAAAAAGTGAGGTTAAGAGAGCATTAGTGAGTGAGCGAGTCTTGGTGCTTGTGTGCAAGGATGCTTATTTTTCTACTAACGAACTTAACCCCTCTTTGCCTTCTAGTGTTGTGGCTTTGTTGCAGGAATTTGGTGACCTATTCCCTGATGAAGTTCCCGATGGGCTTCCTCCCTTAAGAGGAATTGAGCATAGGATTGATTTCATCCCTGGAGCTTCTATACCTAATAGACCAGCTTATAGAGCCAATCCCGAAGAAACTAAAGAGATTCAACGCCAAGTTGATGAACTCATGAGGAAAGGCTTTGTAAGAAAGTTTGAGCCCATGTGCTGTTCCAGTACTCTTAGTGCCTAAGAAAGATGGTTCGTGGCGAATGTGCGTTGATTGTAGAGCCATAAACAAAATAACAGTTAAGTATCGCTACCCCATTCCTAGATTAGATGACATGTTGGATGAGTTGCATGGTGCTACTTTATTCTCTAAAATTGATCTTAGGAGTGGTTATCATCAAATTCGCATGAAAGAGGGAGATATGGAAAACAGCATTTAAAACTAAATTTGGATTGTATGAATGGTTAGTTATGCCTTTTGGGTTAACTAATGCACCTAGTACTTTCATGAGCTTGATGAATCATGTTTTTCGTTCATTTATTGGGAAGTTTGTGGTTGTCTACTTTGATGATATTCTTGTCTATAGTAGAACAATAGATGACCATGTTATTCACTTGCATGAGGTGTTTCGAACTCTTAGGGAGAATAGCTTATATGCTAATTTTCAGAAATGCTCCTTTTGCATGGATTCTGTTGTGTTTCTTGGTTTTGTTGTAGGTGCTCAAGGGATCCATGTGGATGAGGAAAAGGTAAAAGCTATAAGAGATTGGCCAACCCCAAAGAATGCCAATGAAGTCAGGAGTTTTCATGGACTAGCAAGTTTCTATAGGAGGTTTGTGAAAGATTTTTCAACTATTGCTGCACCTCTAAATGAGCTTGTTAAGAAGCATGTGACATTTAAATGGGGTGAAACACAAGAAACAGCTTTTAATACCTTGAAAGAGAAATTAACCAATGCACCACTTTTGTGTTTACCTGATTTTAATAAAGTTTTTGAAATTGAATGTGATGCTTCTGGGATTGGTATTGGTGCTGTTCTAATGCAAGAGTCTAGGCCTATTGCCTACTTCAGTGAGAAATTAAGTGGAGCTTCTTTGAATTACTCTACTTATGACAAGGAACTCTATGCTTTAAAACGAACTTTAGAAACATGGCAGCATTATTTATGGCCCAAGGAATTCATTATTCACTCTGATCATGAAAGTAAGCTTAACAAGAGGCATGCTCGCTGGTTGGAATTCATAGAGACGTTTCCTTATGTGATCAAGCATAAGCAAGGTAAAGAGAATGTTGTTGCTGATGCTCTTTCTAGGAGGTATTCTCTTATCACTTCTCTTCATGCTAGATTACTTGGATTTGAATTATTGAAAGGGTTGTATGACTCTGATTGTGATTTTTCCAAAATTTGGCTTTCTTGTGAAAAGCATGGGGTGAATGACTTTTATAGATCTGATGGGTTTCTTTTTAAGAAAGATAAATTGTGCATTCCCAATTGCTCTATGCGCGAGCTGCTTGTAAAAGAAACTCATGGTGGTGGTTTGATGGGTCACTTTGGTGTTGACAAAACATTAGCTCTTTTGCATGAACACTTTTATTGGCCTGGTATGCGCAAAGATGTTGTGTCTGTTTGTGCTAAATGTGTGACATGTAGGCATGCAAAGTCTAAGGTTCAACCTCATGGTTTATATTCCCCTCTACCTGTGCCTTCCCAACCTTGGGTAGATATTTCTATGGATTTTGTGTTGGGCTTGCCTAGGTCTCAATCTGGGAAAGATAGTATCTTTGTTGTAGTGGATAGATTTAGTAAAATGGCTCATTTTATTGCTTGTTCTAAAACAAATGATGCTGTGCATATTGCTGACTTGTTCTTCAAAGAAATTGTTAGATTGCATGGATTGCCTAAAACCATTGTGAGTGATAGGGATGTAAAGTTTCTTAGCCATTTTTGGAGGACCTTGTGGAGTAAGCTTGGAACTAAGTTGCTGTTTTCTACTGTGGCACATCCCCAAACGGATGGGCAAACTGAGGTCGTCAATAGAACACTCACTACCTTGTTACGTGCAATAATTCAAAAGAACTTGAAGAATTGGGTCAACTGCTTGCCTCATATTGAATTTGCATATAACAGGGCTATTCACTCTTCCACTTCTTTCTCTCCATTTGAGATTGTTTATGGCTTTAATCCTCTATCTCCTTTGGATATTCTGCCTTTGCCTTCTAGTGAACGAGCTAACCTTGATGGCAAGAAAAAGGCTGAGTTTGTGTAGGAATTACATGCTAAGGTGAGGGCCAACATCGAGAGAAAGAATGAGCAATATACAAAGCAAGCTAACAAAGGTCGTAGGAAGGTTGTCTTTCAGCCTGGAGACTGGGTTTGCATACACTTGCGAAAGGAGAGGTTTCCAGAACAACGAAAGTCTAAGTTGCAGCCAAGAGGAGATGGCCCTTTCCAAGTCTTGGAGCGAATCAATGATAATGCTTATAAAATAGATTTGCCTAGCTCCTACGGTAATGTAAGTGCTACATTTAATGTGACTGATTTATCTCTCTTTGATGCTGTAGATTCGAGGACGAATCCTTTTGAGCAGGGAGGGAATGATAGAGGAGCATGGCATGATCAAGCATCAAAGGAAGACCAAAACACGGAGCGTGGAGCCCAAGCTAAAAGATGGAAGTCCAATATTCTAAAAGACCCATTACAAGGCATTGTAGGCCCAATGACAAGAGCAAGGACCAAATCTATGAAAGAGGCGCTGAATTGTTTGATAAAAGATCTTAAAGAGTTAGAGCCCATTTATTTGGAAGAAGCATCCCTCAATCAGCCCATCAAGGGTCCAAACATGGTGATTACATTGCTAGAAGCCAAACAAGATGATGTACAAGGCCCATGTGCAGTCCAGATTAAAGAATTCACTCAAAATACCATGTGACAAGCATGTGCCTTGGAGGAGGAGCATAAGTGACGTCCAAGAATATTCAAGAAGAATCAAGAAGGCGTCTTTATGTATTAGTTATGGTTTAATTTCGTTTTTTTTAAGTTTCCATTTTTATTTGCATTAAATAAGGCCTTTTGGTCAAAGATTGCATAAGAATATTTTAGGTTAGTTTCCTATTTTTAGGTAGAAGCCTTTTTCTTCAAGAAAAGGTAATTTCCTATTTCCTTTAGCCTTAATTGGTGCCAACCAAGATAGTCAATCATCATTAAGGCACATTTATGGCATTTATGACCTAGGGTTTTTTGATTCTAGATTGTTCTTTTGCTGCCTATATAAGGCTACGTTTTTTGTAATTGAAGATCAGATTTGAATGAATGAATTTTAGAGAATTTTATTTCTCTTGAGTGAGCTTTGCTTGCCGCCTCGTATTCTCGTGGGAATACTCGACTGTATCAAGGACTGATCATCCTTGTGGTGTCTCCATGGCTAGGGTTGTAAGAGACAGGTTCTCTTAAGGTCCTACCTTCGATCGTTCGTCTAGTTTCCTAACTTGTTTCTAGCCGATCTGTATACGTACCTTATATCATTTGGTATCAGAGCTAAGGTTTGCTAGCTTTCAAGTTCTATCCTTTTGGTGTTTTCATTTTTGTTGCTTTCTCTATTGCTTCCGTTTTCCTTTCGTTTCCATTTTTCTCATTCTGTCTTCCTCCTTTCTTCCTTATTTTCATCCCTTTTATTATTTTTTTCGTTTTTTTTCCCTTTTCCTCTCCTTCCCACCCATTGTTTTTTTTTCTGTTCACTTGACTTGCTTTGCTCTTTTGAGTAGCAAAAAAAAAAAAATCGTGAAAAAAAAAGAAAAAAAAATGCTGTTGTGTTGAAACAAAAAAAAAAAGGGGGGGCTACAAAGTTGCTGAAAAAAAAATCAAAAATTAAAAAAAAAAAAGGAGAAAGTTTCAGATTTGGAGATTGCAGCATAAGAGACAAGTTTCCTAATTTGAAAGAGCTTCCATTGCAAGTCACAATTAATTTCCTAAATCTTTATACTTGGGTGGTAAGACTCCTACTTTCCTATTTCTAGTTTCCTATTTTGAATTACTTTCCTCTTCATATTACTTTCCTATTTTCTTTCTTCAAGTTTTCTTCTTTCTTTTGTTTCCTATTCCTTTTCCTTCCCTTTCATATTACTTTCCTAATGTCAGTTCTTTTCTTGCAAGGTACTCACTTTCTAAAGTTGTCTCAAGGTAGTACCTTTCCTAATTATTTTGTTTCCTATTTTCCTTTACTTTCACAACCTTATTTTCATTTTGCAATTTCTGCCTCCCTTTTTCCACGTTTTTTTTCCTATCCATTTTTTTTAAATCATAAACTTCTTCTCTCCTCATTTTTGCCCCTCCTTTTATTCCATCCTCACGTTTGGCCTATCCTTCTTTTCCCCTCTTTCACATAGTCATTGGTTTCTTACCAATTTTGGTTGTGGAGATTACCATTTACTAACATTGTCTCTTGATTTTGTTGAGTTTCAATCAAGAATACTATAGGAGGCAAGTTTGAGTGGTAAAAGGCGAGAGTGTTATTACATCAATTTAAAAGCCAGATTTGAGTTAAACACGAGTGACACTACAATTTCTCGAGTGAAACACGCGAGTAGAGTGGTAAGGTCCCCTCTTACTATTTCATTTCTCTTTGATCACACTAACGTTTCAATTTCAAGATGAGTGACAAAGAAGCCAATATGGAAGAATTCAACACAGATCCTAAGCTGTTCATGAGAGCCATGAGAGATGAATTTCTCAAACTCAAGTTGGATCTAGAGGAGCTAAAAGCATCCAAAGCAAGTAGTGGTGATGAGGAGGTGATTAGATCTGGTTCTTCATCCTCAAAGAATAGGAGCAGACCTGAAAAACGTGATTTGGACACCTATGACCCAAAGATCAAGTACCCTACCTTCAAGGGTAATATAAATCCAGATGCATACCTTGATTGGGAGATGAAGTTTGAGCAAATCTTCAGAATGAATGACTGGCCAGAAGAAAAGAAGGTAAAAATTGCTTCATATCAATTTTCTGACTATGCTATTGTTTGGTGGGAAGATTTACAGCTTAAAAGGCGCCTTAAGGGCAAAGGACCACCTCATACATGGTCAAAGCTAAAGAAACTCATGCGCAACAAGTATGTCCCTAGTTACTACTACCGAGAGCTAAATAGAAAGTTACGACTGTTTGGCCAAGGCTCTATGACTGTAGATGAATATGTGCATGAACTTGACCTTCTTAAAATGCGAGCTGGAGTACAAGAAGGAGAAGAAGCAAGCATGACCAGAATCATTGATGGGTTAAGGCCTGAAATTAGAGACAAAGTTGAGATGTACACTTTTGTTGATAAAGAAGAGCTAGTGCATAAAGCCATCAAAGTTGAGAAGCGGTATAAAGAAAAACACTCCAAATCCTCATCTCATGGTTGGAGGGACTCTAGATCAGCATCCAAGTGGAAGGATTCTAAGGCTAAAGATGTTGCGAAATTCACACCAAAAGCCAAGGAGGAATCCAAGCCCAAGATTGATGGCGGTAAGAAACTTGACTCTAAAACTTCTTCTACTGATAGAACCTCTTCTCTTCAATGTTTTAGATGTCATGGAAAAGGGCATATTGCTTCCCAATGTCCCAATAAGAGGGCCATGATTCTCAAAGATAATGGCGAGTATGACAGTATGCATTCTAGTGATGAAAGTGATGATGACATGCCTTCTTTGGTGACTGATTCTGAATTGGAGATTGATGAAGCTGAACCTGTTAAGGGAGAAGCATTAGTGGCTAGAAGAGCCCTAAACATGCAACCAAAGGAAGATAAAGAGCAAGAGCAGCGAGAGCTCATCTTCCACACTAGGTGCTTCATAAAGAATAAGGTATGTAGCATGGTTATTGATAGTGGTAGTGTTACCAATGTTGCTAGTACCTTACTTGTTGAAAAGTTGGATTTACCTACTATGAAGCATCCTAAGCCTTATAAATTGCAATGGTTGAATGATAGTGCTGAAGCTAAGGTCACTAAGCAAGTTTTGGTTTCTTTTTCTGTTGGCAACTACCATGCTGAAGTTTTATGTGATGTAGTCCCAATGCTTGCTGGACATCTCTTGCTTGGAAGACCATGGCAGTTTGATAGTAGAGCTCACCATGATGGTTACAAAAATTGTTATTCTGTACCTTTCAGTGGAAAAATCATTGTATTGAAGCCTCTTAGGCCTAAAGAAGCTTATGATGACCAAGTGAGGATTGAGAAGGAATGCAAAAAAATAAGTGAGTGGAGTGAAAAAGAGAGAGTACAGAAAAAAGAAAAGAAGAGGAATGAATATGAGAAAAATGAACAAAAGAAAGAGAGTCTATTTGCTGGAAAAAGTGAGGTTAAGAGAGCATTAGTGAGTGAGCGAGTCTTGGTGCTTGTGTGCAAGGATGCTTATTTTTCTACTAACGAACTTAACCCCTCTTTGCCTTCTAGTGTTGTGGCTTTGTTGCAGGAATTTGGTGACCTATTCCCTGATGAAGTTCCCGATGGGCTTCCTCCCTTAAGAGGAATTGAGCATAGGATTGATTTCATCCCTGGAGCTTCTATACCTAATAGACCAGCTTATAGAGCCAATCCCGAAGAAACTAAAGAGATTCAACGCCAAGTTGATGAACTCATGAGGAAAGGCTTTGTGGGAAAGTTTGAGCCCATGTGCTGTTCCAGTACTCTTAGTGCCTAAGAAAGATGGTTCGTGGCGAATGTGCGTTGATTGTAGAGCCATAAACAAAATAACAGTTAAGTATCGCTACCCCATTCCTAGATTAGATGACATGTTGGATGAGTTGCATGGTGCTACTTTATTCTCTAAAATTGATCTTAGGAGTGGTTATCATCAAATTCGCATGAAAGAGGGAGATGAATGGAAAACAGCATTTAAAACTAAATTTGGATTGTATGAATGGTTAGTTATGCCTTTTGGTTAACTAATGCACCTAGTACTTTCATGAGCTTGATGAATCATGTTTTTCGTTCATTTATTGGGAAGTTTGTGGTTGTCTACTTTGATGATATTCTTGTCTATAGTAGAACAATAGATGACCATGTTATTCACTTGCATGAGGTGTTTCGAACTCTTAGGGAGAATAGCTTATATGCTAATTTTCAGAAATGCTCCTTTTGCATGGATTCTGTTGTGTTTCTTGGTTTTGTTGTAGGTGCTCAAGGGATCCATGTGGATGAGGAAAAGGTAAAAGCTATAAGAGATTGGCCAACCCCAAAGAATGCCAATGAAGTCAGGAGTTTTCATGGACTAGCAAGTTTCTATAGGAGGTTTGTGAAAGATTTTTCAACTATTGCTGCACCTCTAAATGAGCTTGTTAAGAAGCATGTGACATTTAAATGGGGTGAAACACAAGAAACAGCTTTTAATACCTTGAAAGAGAAATTAACCAATGCACCACTTTTGTGTTTACCTGATTTTAATAAAGTTTTTAAAATTGAATGTGATGCTTCTGGGATTGGTATTGGTGCTGTTCTAATGCAAGAGTCTAGGCCTATTGCCTACTTCAGTGAGAAATTAAGTGGAGCTTCTTTGAATTACTCTACTTATGACAAGGAACTCTATGCTTTAAAACGAACTTTAGAAACATGGCAGCATTATTTATGGCCCAAGGAATTCATTATTCACTCTGATCATGAAAGTAAGCTTAACAAGAGGCATGCTCGCTAGTTGGAATTCATAGAGACGTTTCCTTATGTGATCAAGCATAAGCAAGGTAAAGAGAATGTTGTTGCTGATGCTCTTTCTAGGAGGTATTCTCTTATCACTTCTCTTCATGCTAGATTACTTGGATTTGAATTATTGAAAGGGTTGTATGACTCTGATTGTGATTTTTCCAAAATTTGGCTTTCTTGTGAAAAGCATGGGGTGAATGACTTTTATAGATCTGATGGGTTTCTTTTTAAGAAAGATAAATTGTGCATTCCCAATTGCTCTATGCGCGAGCTGCTTGTAAAAGAAACTCATGGTGGTGGTTTGATGGGTCACTTTGGTGTTGACAAAACATTAGCTCTTTTGCATGAACACTTTTATTGGCCTGGTATGCGCAAAGATGTTGTGTCTGTTTGTGCTAAATGTGTGACATGTAGGCATGCAAAGTCTAAGGTTCAACCTCATGGTTTATATTCCCCTCTACCTGTGCCTTCCCAACCTTGGGTAGATATTTCTATGGATTTTGTGTTGGGCTTGCCTAGGTCTCAATTTGGGAAAGATAGTATCTTTGTTGTAGTGGATAGATTTAGTAAAATGGCTCATTTTATTGCTTGTTCTAAAACAAATGATGCTGTGCATATTGCTGACTTGTTCTTCAAAGAAATTGTTAGATTGCATGGATTGCCTAAAACCATTGTGAGTGATAGGGATGTAAAGTTTCTTAGCCATTTTTGGAGGACCTTGTGGAGTAAGCTTGGAACTAAGTTGCTATTTTCTACTGTGGCACATCCCCAAACGGATGGGCAAACTGAGGTCGTCAATAGAACACTCACTACCTTGTTACGTGCAATAATTCAAAAGAACTTGAAGAATTGGGTCAACTGCTTGCCTCATATTGAATTTGCATATAACAGGGCTATTCACTCTTCCACTTCTTTCTCTCCATTTGAGATTGTTTATGGCTTTAATCCTCTATCTCCTTTGGATATTCTGCCTTTGCCTTCTAGTGAACGAGCTAACCTTGATGGCAAGAAAAAGGCTGAGTTTGTGTAGGAATTACATGCTAAGGTGAGGGCCAACATCGAGAGAAAGAATGAGCAATATACAAAGCAAGCTAACAAAGGTCGTAGGAAGGTTGTCTTTCAGCCTGGAGACTGGGTTTGGCATACACTTGCGAAAGGAGAGGTTTCCAGAACAACGAAAGTCTAAGTTGCAGCCAAGAGGAGATGGCCCTTTCCAAGTCTTGGAGCGAATCAATGATAATGCTTATAAAATAGATTTGCCTAGCTCCTACGGTAATGTAAGTGCTACATTTAATGTGACTGATTTATCTCTCTTTGATGCTGTAGATTCGAGGACGAATCCTTTTGAGCAGGGAGGGAATGATAGAGGAGCATGGCATGATCAAGCATCAAAGGAAGACCAAAACACGGAGCGTGGAGCCCAAGCTAAAAGATGGAAGTCCAATATTCTAAAAGACCCATTACAAGGCATTGTAGGCCCAATGACAAGAGCAAGGACCAAATCTATGAAAGAGGCGCTGAATTGTTTGATAAAAGATCTTAAAGAGTTAGAGCCCATTTATTTGGAAGAAGCATCCCTCAATCAGCCCATCAAGGGTCCAAACATGGTGATTACATTGCTAGAAGCCAAACAAGATGATGTACAAGGCCCATGTGCAGTCCAGATTAAAGAATTCACTCAAAATACCATATGACAAGCATGTGCCTTGGAGGAGGAGCATAAGTGACGTCCAAGAATATTCAAGAAGAATCAAGAAGGCGTCTTTATGTATTAGTTATGGTTTAATTTCGTTTTTTTAAGTTTCCATTTTTATTTGCATTAAATAAGGCCTTTTGGTCAAAGATTGCATAAGAATATTTTAGGTTAGTTTCCTATTTTTAGGTAGAAGCCTTTTTCTTCAAGAAAAGGTAATTTCCTATTTCCTTTAGCCTTAATTGGTGCCAACCAAGATAGTCAATCATCATTAAGGCACATTTATGGCATTTATGACCTAGGGTTTTTTGATTCTAGATTGTTCTTTTGCTGCCTATATAAGGCTACGTTTTTTGTAATTGGATCAGATTTGAATGAATGAATTTTAGAGAATTTTATTTCTCTTGAGTGAGCTTTGCTTGCCGCCTCGTATTCTCGTGGGAATACTCGACTGTATCAAGGACTGATCATCCTTGTGGTGTCTCCATGGCTAGGGTTGTAAGAGACAGGTTCTCTTAAGGTCCTACCTTCGATCGTTCGTCTAGTTTCCTAACTTGTTTCTAGCCGATCCGTATACGTACCTTATATCATTTGGTATCAGAGCTAAGGTTTGCTAGCTTTCAAGTTCTATCCTTTTTGTTTTCATTTTTGTTGCTTTCTCTATTGCTTCCGTTTTCCTTTCGTTTCCATTTTTCTCATTCTGTCTTCCTCCTTTCTTCCTTATTTTCATCCCTTTTATTATTTTTTTTCGTTTTTTTTCCTTTTCCTCTCCTTCCCACCCATTGTTTTTTTTTCTGTTCACTTGACTTGCTTTGCTCTTTTGAGTAGCAAAAAAAAAAAAATCGTGAAAAAAAAAGAAAAAAAAATGCTGTTGTGTTGAAACAAAAAAAAAAAGGGGGGGGCTACAAAGTTGCTGAAAAAAAAAATCAAAATTAAAAAAAAAAAAAGGAGAAAGTTTCAGATTTTGGAGATTGCAGCATAAGAGACAAGTTTCCTAATTTGAAAGAGCTTCCATTGCAAGTCACAATTAATTTCCTAAATCTTTATACTTGGGTGGTAAGACTCCTACTTTCCTATTTCTAGTTTCCTATTTTGAATTACTTTCCTCTTCATATTACTTTCCTATTTTCTTTCTTCAAGTTTTTCTTCTTTCTTTTGTTTCCTATTCCTTTTCCTTCCCTTTCATATTACTTTCCTAATGTCAGTTCTTTTCTTGCAAGGTACTCACTTTTCTAAAGTTGTCTCAAGGTAGTACCTTTCCTAATTATTTGTTTCCTTCCATTTTTTTTAAATCATAAACTTCTTCTCTCCTCATTTTTGCCCCTCCTTTTATTCCTTTTATTCCATCCTCACGTTTGGCCTATCCTTCTTTTCCCCTCTTTCACATAGTCATTGGTTTCTTACCAATTTTGGTTGTGGAGATTACCATTTACTAACATTGTCTCTTGATTTTGTTGAGTTTCAATCAAGAATACTATAGGAGGCAAGTTTGAGTGGTAAAAGGCGAGAGTGTTATTACATCAATTTAAAAGCCAGATTTGAGTTAAACACGAGTGACACTACAATTTCTCGAGTGAAACACGCGAGTAGAGTGGTAAGGTCCCTTCTTACTATTTCATTTCTCTTTGATCACACTAACGTTTCAATTTCAAGATGAGTGACAAAGAAGCCAATATGGAAGAATTCAACACAGATCCTAAGCTGTTCATGAGAGCCATGAGAGATGAATTTCTCAAACTCAAGTTGGAGCTAGAGGAGCTAAAAGCATCCAAAGCAAGTAGTGGTGATGAGGAGGTGATTAGATCTGGTTCTTCATCCTCAAAGAATAGGAGCAGACCTGAAAAACGTGATTTGGACACCTATGACCCAAAGATCAAGTACCCTACCTTCAAGGGTAATATAAATCCAGATGCATACCTTGATTGGGAGATGAAGTTTGAGCAAATCTTCAGAATGAATGACTGGCCAGAAGAAAAGAAGGTAAAAATTGCTTCATATCAATTTTCTGACTATGCTATTGTTTGGTGGGAAGATTTACAGCTTAAAAGGCGCCTTAAGGGCAAAGGACCACCTCATACATGGTCAAAGCTAAAGAAACTCATGCGCAACAAGTATGTCCCTAGTTACTACTACCGAGAGCTAAATAGAAAGTTACGACTGTTTGGCCAAGGCTCTATGACTGTAGATGAATATGTGCATGAACTTGACCTTCTTAAAATGCGAGCTGGAGTACAAGAAGGAGAAGAAGCAAGCATGCCCAGAATCATTGATGGGTTAAGGCCTGAAATTAGAGACAAAGTTGAGATGTACACTTTTGTTGATAAAGAAGAGCTAGTGCATAAAGCCATCAAAGTTGAGAAGCGGTATAAAGAAAAACACTCCAAATCCTCATCTCATGGTTGGAGGGACTCTAGATCAGCATCCAAGTGGAAGGATTCTAAGGCTAAAGATGTTGCAAAATTCACACCAAAAGCCAAGGAGGAATCCAAGCCCAAGATTGATGGCGGTAAGAAACTTGACTCTAAAACTTCTTCTACTGATAGAACCTCTTCTCTTCAATGTTTTAGATGTCATGGAAAAGGGCATATTGCTTCCCAATGTCCCAATAAGAGGGCCATGATTCTCAAAGATAATGGCGAGTATGACAGTATGCATTCTAGTGATGAAAGTGATGATGACATGCCTTCTTTGGTGACTGATTCTGAATTGGAGATTGATGAAGCTGAACCTGTTAAGGGAGAAGCATTAGTGGCTAGAAGAGCCCTAAACATGCAACCAAAGGAAGATAAAGAGCAAGAGCAGCGAGAGCTCATCTTCCACACTAGGTGCTTCATAAAGAATAAGGTATGTAGCATGGTTATTGATAGTGGTAGTGTTACCAATGTTGCTAGTACCTTACTTGTTGAAAAGTTGGATTTACCTACTATGAAGCATCCTAAGCCTTATAAATTGCAATGGTTGAATGATAGTGCTGAAGCTAAGGTCACTAAGCAAGTTTTGGTTTCTTTTTCTGTTGGCAACTACCATGCTGAAGTTTTATGTGATGTAGTCCCAATGCTTGCTGGACATCTCTTGCTTGGAAGACCATGGCAGTTTGATAGTAGAGCTCACCATGATGGTTACAAAAATTGTTATTCTGTACCTTTCAGTGGAAAAATCATTGTATTGAAGCCTCTTAGGCCTAAAGAAGCTTATGATGACCAAGTGAGGATTGAGAAGGAATGCAAAAAAATAAGTGAGTGGAGTGAAAAAGAGAGAGTACAGAAAAAAGAAAAGAAGAGGAATGAATATGAGAAAAATGAACAAAAGAAAGAGAGTCTATTTGCTGGAAAAAGTGAGGTTAAGAGAGCATTAGTGAGTGAGCGAGTCTTGGTGCTTGTGTGCAAGGATGCTTATTTTTCTACTAACGAACTTAACCCCTCTTTGCCTTCTAGTGTTGTGGCTTTGTTGCAGGAATTTGGTGACCTATTCCCTGATGAAGTTCCCGATGGGCTTCCTCCCTTAAGAGGAATTGAGCATAGGATTGATTTCATCCCTGGAGCTTCTATACCTAATAGACCAGCTTATAGAGCCAATCCCGAAGAAACTAAAGAGATTCAACGCCAAGTTGATGAACTCATGAGGAAAGGCTTTGTGAGAGAAAGCTTGAGCCCATGTGCTGTTCCAGTACTCTTAGTGCCTAAGAAAGATGGTTCGTGGCGAATGTGCGTTGATTGTAGAGCCATAAACAAAATAATAGTTAAGTATCGCTACCCCATTCCTAGATTAGATGACATGTTGGATGAGTTGCATGGTGCTACTTTATTCTCTAAAATTGATCTTAGGAGTGGTTATCATCAAATTCGCATGAAAGAGGGAGATGAATGGAAAACAGCATTTAAAACTAAATTTGGATTGTATGAATGGTTAGTTATGCCTTTTGGATTAACTAATGCACCTAGTACTTTCATGAGCTTGATGAATCATGTTTTTCGTTCATTTATTGGGAAGTTTGTGGTTGTCTACTTTGATGATATTCTTGTCTATAGTAGAACAATAGATGACCATGTTATTCACTTGCATGAGGTGTTTCGAACTCTTAGGGAGAATAGCTTATATGCTAATTTTCAGAAATGCTCCTTTTGCCTGGATTCTGTTGTGTTTCTTGGTTTTGTTGTAGGTGCTCAAGGGATCCATGTGGATGAGGAAAAGGTAAAAGCTATAAGAGATTGGCCAACCCCAAAGAATGCCAATGAAGTCAGGAGTTTTCATGGACTAGCAAGTTTCTATAGGAGGTTTGTGAAAGATTTTTCAACTATTGCTGCACCTCTAAATGAGCTTGTTAAGAAGCATGTGACATTTAAATGGGGTGAAACACAAGAAACAGCTTTTAATACCTTGAAAGAGAAATTAACCAATGCACCACTTTTGTGTTTACCTGATTTTAATAAAGTTTTTAAATTGAATGTGATGCTTCTGGGATTGGTATTGGTGCTGTTCTAATGCAAGAGTCTAGGCCTATTGCCTACTTCAGTGAGAAATTAAGTGGAGCTTCTTTGAATTACTCTACTTATGACAAGGAACTCTATGCTTTAAAACGAACTTTAGAAACATGGCAGCATTATTTATGGCCCAAGGAATTCATTATTCACTCTGATCATGAAAGTAAGCTTAACAAGAGGCATGCTCGCTAGTTGGAATTCATAGAGACGTTTCCTTATGTGATCAAGCATAAGCAAGGTAAAGAGAATGTTGTTGCTGATGCTCTTTCTAGGAGGTATTCTCTTATCACTTCTCTTCATGCTAGATTACTTGGATTTGAATTATTGAAAGGGTTGTATGACTCTGATTGTGATTTTTCCAAAATTTGGCTTTCTTGTGAAAAGCATGGGGTGAATGACTTTTATAGATCTGATGGGTTTCTTTTTAAGAAAGATAAATTGTGCATTCCCAATTGCTCTATGCGCGAGCTGCTTGTAAAAGAAACTCATGGTGGTGGTTTGATGGGTCACTTTGGTGTTGACAAAACATTAGCTCTTTTGCATGAACACTTTTATTGGCCTGGTATGCGCAAAGATGTTGTGTCTGTTTGTGCTAAATGTGTGACATGTAGGCATGCAAAGTCTAAGGTTCAACCTCATGGTTTATATTCCCCTCTACCTGTGCCTTCCCAACCTTGGGTAGATATTTCTATGGATTTTGTGTTGGGCTTGCCTAGGTCTCAATCTGGGAAAGATAGTATCTTTGTTGTAGTGGATAGATTTAGTAAAATGGCTCATTTTATTGCTTGTTCTAAAACAAATGATGCTGTGCATATTGCTGACTTGTTCTTCAAAGAAATTGTTAGATTGCATGGATTGCCTAAAACCATTGTGAGTGATAGGGATGTAAAGTTTCTTAGCCATTTTTGGAGGACCTTGTGGAGTAAGCTTGGAACTAAGTTGCTATTTTCTACTGTGGCACATCCCCAAACGGATGGGCAAACTGAGGTCGTCAATAGAACACTCACTACCTTGTTACGTGCAATAATTCAAAAGAACTTGAAGAATTGGGTCAACTGCTTGCCTCATATTGAATTTGCATATAACAGGGCTATTCACTCTTCCACTTCTTTCTCTCCATTTGAGATTGTTTATGGCTTTAATCCTCTATCTCCTTTGGATATTCTGCCTTTGCCTTCTAGTGAACGAGCTAACCTTGATGGCAAGCAAAAGGCTGAGTTTGTGTAGGAATTACATGCTAAGGTGAGGGCCAACATCGAGAGAAAGAATGAGCAATATACAAAGCAAGCTAACAAAGGTCGTAGGAAGGTTGTCTTTCAGCCTGGAGACTGGGTTTGCATACACTTGCGAAAGGAGAGGTTTCCAGAACAACGAAAGTCTAAGTTGCAGCCAAGAGGAGATGGCCCTTTCCAAGTCTTGGAGCGAATCAATGATAATGCTTATAAAATAGATTTGCCTAGCTCCTACGGTAATGTAAGTGCTACATTTAATGTGACTGATTTATCTCTCTTTGATGCTGTAGATTCGAGGACGAATCCTTTTGAGCAGGGAGGGAATGATAGAGGAGCATGGCATGATCAAGCATCAAAGGAAGACCAAAACACGGAGCGTGGAGCCCAAGCTAAAAGATGGAAGTCCAATATTCTAAAAGACCCATTACAAGGCATTGTAGGCCCAATGACAAGAGCAAGGACCAAATCTATGAAAGAGGCGCTGAATTGTTTGATAAAAGATCTTAAAGAGTTAGAGCCCATTTATTTGGAAGAAGCATCCCTCAATCAGCCCATCAAGGGTCCAAACATGGTGATTACATTGCTAGAAGCCAAACAAGATGATGTACAAGGCCCATGTGCAGTCCAGATTAAAGAATTCACTCAAAATACCATGTGACAAGCATGTGCCTTGGAGGAGGAGCATAAGTGACGTCCAAGAATATTCAAGAAGAATCAAGAAGGCGTCTTTATGTATTAGTTATGGTTTAATTTCGTTTTTTTAAGTTTCCATTTTTATTTGCATTAAATAAGGCCTTTTGGTCAAAGATTGCATAAGAATATTTTAGGTTAGTTTCCTATTTTTAGGTAGAAGCCTTTTTCTTCAAGAAAAGGTAATTTCCTATTTCCTTTAGCCTTAATTGGTGCCAACCAAGATAGTCAATCATCATTAAGGCACATTTATGGCATTTATGACCTAGGGTTTTTTGATTCTAGATTGTTCTTTTGCTGCCTATATAAGGCTACGTTTTTTGTAATTGAAGATCAGATTTGAATGAATGAATTTTAGAGAATTTTATTTCTCTTGAGTGAGCTTTGCTTGCCGCCTCGTATTCTCGTGGGAATACTCGACTGTATCAAGGACTGATCATCCTTGTGGTGTCTCCATGGCTAGGGTTGTAAGAGACAGGTTCTCTTAAGGTCCTACCTTCGATCGTTCGTCTAGTTTCCTAACTTGTTTCTAGCCGATCCGTATACGTACCTTATATCAGTACCCTTATTGGATTTCCTAAAAAGTATGCCTAAGTACATGAGATTTTTGAAGGAGCTGTGTACTAACAAGAGGAAATGCAAACCCAATGAATTGGTTTAAATAGGCTCAAGTGTTTCAGCACTTTTTAAGCCACATTTACCAGTGAAGTGTTCTGATCCATGATCATTTACAATTCCATGCACTATTGGTAAATTGAATATAGCTAGTGCCCTCCTAGATTTGGGTGCTGCTATAAATGTTATGCCATTGTCTATCTATACATCTTTGGGTATTAATTCAATAAAAGACACTAGTATGATCATTCAGTTGGCCGATAGAAGCATTAGAAGACATCATGGTGATATGAGGGGACGTACGGACCGGCTAGAATCAAGTAACGAACAGGCAGTTGATCTAGGTAGGACCTTAAGAGAACCTGTCTCTTACAACCCTAGCCATGAAGACACCACAAGGTTGATCAATCCCTTGATACTGTCGAGTATTCTCACGAGAATACAAGGATGAAAGCAAAGCTCACACTGAGAGAAATAAACTCAATTCTCATTCATCTAAATCTGCCTTCAATTACAAAAATGTAGCCTATATATAGGCAATAATAGAACACTCTAGAATCAGCATCCTAAGACATAAATGCTAGGGATGAGGCCTCATTAATGATTATTTGACTATGGGAGGCACCATTTATTACATAGAAATAAAAGGAAATAACTTAAACTTCAAGAACAAGTATGCTATTTAAAAATAGGAAAGTAGATCAAAACATGATCTTCTAGAACACTCCTTGACCCAAAAAAAAACGAATTTAAATCATAACCAATTCATAATGATGCCTTCTTGATCCTTCTTGAAGATTCTTGGACGTCACTTATGATCCTTGTCCAAGGCACATGCTTGTTACATGGTATTTTAAGTGAATTCTTCAATCTGAACCCCACATGGGCCTGCACATCATCTTGTTGGGCTTCTAGCAATGTGATCACTATTTTTGGACTCCTTTTAGGCTCATTAAAATGTGCTTCTTCCAAATAAATGGGCTCCAGCTCTTTTAGCTCTCTTATTAGACAATTTAGGGCCTCCTTCATAGATTTGGTCCTTGCTCTTGTCATTGGGCCTCCAATGCCTTGTAATGGATCTTTTGGAATGTTGGACTTCTTTGTTTGGGCTCCTTGCCTGTGCTCTTGATCACACCATGCTCCTCCATCATTCCCTCCATGCTCGAAAGGATTCATCCTCGAATTTGCAACATCAAAGAGAGATAAATCAGCAACATTAAAAGTAGCACTAACATTACCATAGGAACTAGGCAAATCTATTTTATAAGCATTGTCATTGATCCGCTCTAAGACTTGGAAAGGGCCATCTCCTCTTGGATGTAACTTAGATTTGCATTGATCCGGAAATCTCTCCTTCCGCAGGTGCACCCAAACCCAATCTCCAGGCTCAAAGACAATCCTCCGACGACCTTTGTTAGCTTGCCCACCATATTGCTCATTCTTCCTCTCTATGTTGGCTCTCACCTTAGCATGTAATCCCTGCACAAACTCTGCCTTTTTCTTGCTATCAAGATTTGCTTGCTCATTAGAAGAAGGCAATGGTAAGATATCTAAAGGAGACAAAGGATTAAAGCCATAGACAACCTCAAATGGAGAGAAGGAAGGAGAAGAGTGAACAGCTCTGTTATATGCAAACTCAATATGAGGCAGACAATTGACCCAATTCTTTAAGTTCTTTTGGATTATTGCACGCAACAAGATAGTAAGTGTTCTGTTAACTACCTCACTTTGCCCATCAGTTTGGGGATGTGCCACAGTAGAAAATAACAACTTAGCTCCTAGCTTACTCCATAAAGTCCTCCAAAAATGGCTAAGAAACTTCACATCCCTGTCACTCAGAATGGTTTTGGGCAATCCATGCAACCTAACAATTTCCTTGAAAAACAAGTCAGCAATATGGACTGCATCATTTGTTTTAGAACATGCAATAAAATGAGCCATTTTACTAAATCTATCAACCACAACAAAGACACTATCCTTTCCAGACTGAGACCTAGGCAAATCCAACACAAAATCCATAGAAATATCTACCCAAGGTTGGGAAGGCACAGATAAAGGGGAATACAAGCCATGAGGTTGAACCTTAGACTTTGCTTGCTTACATGTGACACATTTGGTACAAACAGAAATGACATCTTTCTTCATATGAGGCCAATAAAAGTGTTCATGCAAAATAGCTAATGTTTTGTCAACACCAAAGTGACCCATCAAACCACCACGATAAGTTTCTTTTACAAGCAGCTCACGCATAGAGCAATTAGGAATGCACAATTTATCTTTCTTAAAAGAAACCCATCAGATCTATAAAAGTCATTCACTCCATGCTTTTACAAGAAAGCCAAATTTTGAAAAAATCACAATCAGAGTCATACAGCCCTTTCAATAATTCAAATCCAAGTAATCTAGCATGAAGAGAAGTGATAAGAGAATACCTCCTAGAAAGAGCATAAGCAACAACATTCTCTTTACCTTGCTTATGCTTGATCACATAAGGAAACGTCTCTATGAACTCCAACAGCAAGCATGCCTCTTGTTAAGCTTATCTTGAGACTTTCGAAACTTCAAACTTTCATAATTAGAGTGAATAATGAACTCCTTAGGCCATAAATAATGCTGCCATGTTTCTAAAGTTCGTTTTAAAGCATAGAGTTCCTTATCATAAGTAGAGTAATTCAAAGAAGCTCCACTTAATTTCTCATTGAAGTAAGCAATAGGCCTAGACTCTTGCATTAGAACAGCACCAATACCAATCCCAGAAGTATCACATTCAACTTTAAAAACTTTATTAAAATCAGGTAAACACAAAAGCGGTGCATTGGTTAATTTCTCTTTCAAGGTATTAAAAGCTGTTTCTTGTGTTTCATCCCATTTAAATGTCACATGCTTCTTAACAAGCTCATTTAGAGGCGCAGCAATAGTTGAAAAATCTTTGATAAACCTCTTATAGAAACTTACTAGTCCATAGAAACTCCTGACTTCATTGGCATTTTTTGGGGTTGGCCAATCTCTTATAGCTTTCACCTTTTCCTTATCCACACGAATCTCTTGAGCACCTACAACAAAACCAAGAAACACAATAGAATCCATGCAAAAAGAGCATTTCTGAAAATTAGCATATAAGCTATTCTCCCTAAGAGTTTGAAACACCTCATGCAAATAAATAACATGGTCATCTATTGTTCTACTATAGACAAGAATATCATCAAAGTAGACAACCACAAACTTCCTAATAAATGAACGAAAACTATGATTCATCAAGCTCATGAAAGTACTAGGTGCATTAGTTAATCCAAAAGGCATAACTAACCATTCATACAATCCAAATTTAGTTTTAAATGCTGTTTTCCATAAATCTCCCTCTTTCATGCGAATTTGATGATAACCACTCCTAAGATCAATTTTAGAGAATAAAGTAGCACCATGCAACTCATCCAACATATCATCTAATCTAGGAATGGGGTAGCGATACTTAACTATTATTTTGTTTATGGCTCTACAATCAACGCACATTCGCCACGAACCATCTTTCTTAGGCACTAAGAGTACTGGAACAGCACATGGGCTCAAGCTTTCTCTCACAAAGCCTTTCCTCATAAGCTGATATACTTGGTGTTGAATTTCTTTAGTTTCCTCAGGATTGGCTCTATAACCAAGTCTATTAGGTAGAGAAGCTCCAAGAATAAAATCAATCCTATGCTCAATTCCTCTCAAGGGAGGAAGCCCATCAGGTATCTCATCTGGGAATAAATCACCAAATTCCTGCAACAAAGACACAACACTAGACGGCAAAGAGGGGTTAAGATCGTTAGTGGAAAAATAAGCATCCCTACACACAAGCACCAAGACTTGCTCACTCAACAGTGCTCTCTTAACCTCACTTTTTTCAAAAATTAAACTCCCTATCTTTTTTTCACTTTTCTTATGTTCTTTCTTTTTCTTTTCTCTCTCTCTAGTTTCTTTCTTTTCCACTCTCTCCTTTTCTTTCAACTCATTCATTCTTTTGCAATCCTGCTCAATCCTCACTTGGTCCTCATAAGCTTCTTTTGGCCTAAGAGGCTTCAATACAATGATCTTTCCATTGAATGGTACATAATAACAATTTTTGTAACAGTCATGATGAGCTTTGCTATCAAATTGCTTTGGCCTTCCGAATAAGAGATGTCCAGCAAGCATTGGAACCACATCACATAGAACTTTAGTATGATAGTTCCCAATAGAAAAAGAAACTAAAACCTGCTTAGTGACTTTAGCCTCAGCACTATCATTCAACATTGCAATTTATAAGGTTTAGGATGCTTCATAGTAAGCAAGTCTAGATTTTTAACGAGTAAGGTACTAGCAACATTGGTAATACTACCACTATCAATAACCATGTTGCATACCTTATTCTTTATGAAACACCTAGTGTGGAAGATAAGCTCTCGCTGCTCTTTCTCATCATCTTCCTTTACATGAATATTTAGGGATCTTCTAGCCACCAATGCTTCTCCAGTAATAGGTTCAGCTTCATCAATTTCCAATTCAGAGTCAGTCACCAAAGAGGGCATGTCATCATCACTTTTATCGCTAGAATGCTCACTGTCATACTCACCATTGTCTTTGATAATGATGGCTCTCTTATTGGGAATTTGGAAGCAATATGCCCCTTTCCATGACATCTAAAACATTGAAGAGAAGAGGTTTTATTAGTAGAAGAAGTTTTAGAGTCAAGTTTCTTACCACCATCACCCTTGGGCTTTGATTCCTCCTTGGCCTTAGAGGTGAATCTTCCTGCATCCTTAGGCTTGGAATCCTTCCACTTGGAGGTTGGTTTAGAGTCCCTCCAGCCATAGGACGAGGATTTGGAGTGTTTCTCTTTAAACCGTTTTTCAACTTTGGTGGCTTTGTGCACCAACTCCTCCTTATCAACAAAAGTGTACATCTCAACTTTGTCTCTAATTTCAGGTCTCAGACCATCAATAATCTGCTCATGCTTGATTCTTCATCTTCTTGTACGCCAGCACGCATCTTAAGAAGATCAAGCTCATGTACATACTCTTCTACTGTCATAGAGTCTTGGCTAAACAGTCACAACTTTCTGTTAAGCTCTCGATAGTAGAAATTAGGAACATACTTCTTGCGCATGAGTTTCTTTAGCTTCTCCCACGTACGAAGGGGACCTTTGCCCTTAAGGCGTCTCTTAAGCTATAAATCTTCCCACCAAATAGTAACATAGTCACAAAACTAAAATGAAGCTAATTTTACCTTCTTTTCTTCAGGCCAATCATTTAATCTGAAAATCTACTCGAACTTCATCTCCCAATCAAGATATTTATCTGGATCGGTATTACCCTTGAAAGTAGGATACTTGATCTTCGGATCAATTATGGCCGTGTCATTTTTGGAATGTTTTCTCCTGCTCTTTGAAGTTGACGAACCAGATCTAATCACCCCATCATCACTACTATCTGCTTTGGATATCTTTAACTCTTTCATTTCCATCTTGAGTTTGAGAAACTCATCTCTCATAGCCCTCATGAATACTTTGATATCTGTGTTGAATTCTTCATTATTGGATTCTTTCCCGCTCATCTTTAACCTGAGATGATAGTTGAAGCAAAGAGAAAAGAAATAGAAATAAAGGACCTCACCACTCTGCTCGCGTGTTCCACTCAATTAATTTGGTGCCACTCGTGTTTCTCTTAACTTTGGCTTTTATATTGAAATAAAACACTCTTGCCTTTTACCACTCGAGCTTGTCTCCTATAGTATTCTTGATTGAAACTCAACAAAAACCAAGAGACAATATTAGAAAGTGGTAACCTTCACAACCAGAAATTGTAAGAGCCAGCACTATGTGAAAGAGGGGAAAAGATAAGAGATGAAAGAAGAAGGATAGGCAAAACATGAGGATGGAATGAAAGGAGGGGGAAAATGAGGAGAGAATAAGTTTATGATGAAAAAAAATAGATAGGAAAAAATAAAACGTGGAAAAGGGAGGCAGGAATTGAAAATGAAAATAAGGTTATGAAAGTAAAGGAAAGTAGGAAACAAAGTAATTAGGAAAGGTACTACCTTGAGAAAACTTTAAGAAAGTGAGTACCTTGCGAGAAAAGAACTGAAGTTAGGCAAGTAGTATGAAAAGGAAGGAAAAGGAATAGGAAACAAAAGAAAGAGGGAAACTTGAAGGAAGAAAATAGGAAAGTAGTATGAAAAGGAAAGGAATCCAATGCCCGTTTGTTCCTCTCATATCATATGGGCTATTGGAAGATATTCTGGTCAAGGTTAAGGACTTGATTTTCCAGCAGATTTCTATGTCTTGGATATGTCCCATGAATCAACCATTGAGGGACCATTGATCTTAGGGAGATCATTCCTTCGAACTGCCAACACAGTGATTAGTATGAAAGATGGTTGTATCAGGATGGAAGTGGGTGATCACATGATCAGTTTTAATGTTTATGAAGCTATGAAGCACCCATATGAAGAGTACTTATTATTGGGCGCAAGTGCCATTGATGCTTTCATAGAAGACTGTGTAGCTTAATGTGAACCTTCCCTTCTCAACATGAACGCGTATGGTCTCACCACATTTGATTTAGATTTGCCAATAATGAATTCCTTCTTCTGCCCCAATGATTTTTCTGTTTGTGATGATGAGGTGTGTAGTGTTGACTTTCATTCAGTTGATAGCTCACTTTCCACATTACAAACATTTTCTTTTGATATTTCTTCTTTTGAACTCTCTTCTTTTGATGATGATTTTGTTTCTGAAATCTCTAATAATGGGTTCGGGAAAGGTATACTTTCTAACTTTGCAGAAGCTAAGAATATTGCAAAATCTGCATTGGATGGAGCCAATACCAATATAGCAATGTTGGAAACATCAAGAATGCATATTGATGAAGAAAAAAAAGGAGATTTGGTCACTGGACAAGCTTATGCTGAGGAACAAAAATTCCATATTCCACCAGCTCACTGTTTTGAGAAATTAAAGTTGCAATCTGATTCAATTTTGGATAATTTACATCAGAATTCTCCTTATGATGCATTAACCAACACTGCAGATAACTTTTATTCTTCATATCCTTTTCAAATGTTAAAGCATATTCATGAATTTTTGTTCACGTTTTCTGCAGAAGCTGAACAATGTAGGAGAGAACTTCAATCATTGCAGCAAGTTACTTGTAATCAAGATCAAGCTCAAAGTGTTTAAAAATAAAGAATCTGCACAAGAGTTCAATGCTAAATTTATGAAATTCTTGCGTAATATACATTATCATCTTGGTTGTTTACCCTTTGGTTGCTATTCTGACAGGACACAAAATCCAGAATCAAATGAGGACTTGCAGCAGCATTTTGTTGGAGCTTTAGAGCTTAAGGAGTTGGTTCCTTCTGTGGTGAAACCCCCTGAACTAGAACTTACACCCCTACCCCCCAATCTTAAATATGTATATCTTGCTGAAGATAATAAATTACCAGTGATTATAGCTACTTCACTCACTATTACATAAGAGGAATAATTAATTGCTGTTTTGCAGAAACATAAAAAAGCAATAGGTTAGTCTATGGCAAACATACCTGGAATTGATCCTTCAATCTGTACTCACAAAATATTATTAAATGATGGGATTGAAACCAATTGACAACCTCAACGTAGGCTTAACCCCTTGATTTTAGATGTTGTTAAAAAAGAGGTTACTAAGCTCCTGAGTGCAGGCATCATATACCCCATCTCGGAGAGTGAATGGGTTAGCCCTGTACAAGTGGTCCCTAAGAAAAGTGGCATTACTGTTATTAAAAATGAAAAAAAATGAATTGATACCAACTAGGATACAGAATGTGTGGCGTGTGTGCATTGAGTATAGAAGACTAAATGATGCAACACGAAAGGACCATTTTCCATTACCCTTTGTGGATCAAATGATTGAAAGATTATCTGGTAGAACTAATTATTGTTTTCTTGATGGATTTTCAGGATATTTCCAAATACCGATTGCACCAGAGGATCAAGATAAGACTACCTTTACTTGTCCCTATGGAACTTTTGCTTATAGAAGAATGCCCTTTGGCCTATGTAATGCACCGGGAACATTTCAGAGGGCTATGATGGCTATATTTAGTGAGTTCCTAGGTTCATCCATGGAGGTATTCATGGATGATTTTACAGTGTATGGAGATAATTTTTCTGCTTGTCTAGAGAGTCTTGATAAAGTCTTGGCCAAGTGCATAGAGAAAAATTTGATTTTGAATTTTGAAAAATGTCACTTTATGGTGGATCAAGGCATAGTACTAGGTCATTTAGTTTCTAGAAGGGGCATTTGATATGAGGGTACATACGGACCGGCTAAAATCAAGTAATGAATGGACGGTTGATCTAGGTAAGACCTTAAGAGAACCCGTCTCTTACAACCCTAGCCATGAAGACACCACAAGGTTGATCACTCCCTTGATATTGTCGAGTATTCTCACGAGAATACGAGGATGCAAGCAAGGCTCACATAAAGAGAAATAAAATTCTCATTTTATTAATTGTTCAAAATCATCTTCCTGAAAAGAATACATCCTGAATTATTTATAGACTAAGACTCTTGAAAACCCTAATATGAAAATCCTAATTGATAACCTAAGCCCTAAAAGCCCAATATAAGTTTTTAGAGCCTAAGACACTAACTAAATAAAATGCATCAAAAATAGATGCGAAAATACAACAAAATTAGGAAAATCAAAAGACTTTCTAGAATACTCTAACTTGCTAGTCAAGATAGAATAACCTAGATCACACACCACCTAGCAGGATCCCTTCATTAATGAGAAGGATATTATTTGACTCTCTACTAATTAATGCAATACAAAATAAGCAAGTCTTTGCCTTCAAGAAGCAATCAATACAAAATAGGAAACTAATTAAAACAAATAGAATCCTATTAATATCATATAAGATCACTCTTGATGCTTCTTCAGTCTTCTTGGACCTTTCAAATAGATCTTCATAATTGCTATTCACGTTCATAAGCATGTATGGGCCTTTTAGACACCCATTTGGGCTTGAATATGGTTGAATCACATTCTGGAACTCCTATGGTCCATAACACAATGCATTTGGGCCCCAATTTAAAAGATTATAGCTCTAATGCACTCCTCTAGGTACATATGATTGTGTTGGGCCTTTAATTACATAGGAATTGGCTTCAAATCTCCTTTTAGGCTCTTAGAACGCGCTCTTGTCTTTCTTAAGGTCCAAGTGTTTACACTCTAATGATTCACATGCCATGGTGGCTTTCAGGGTGGCCTTCCATATGTCACGTCAAGCTCCACATGTGTCCATGTCATTGTCCAAGCAATAATCCATATCATCCTCCATGTAAGCATTCTGAAGCTATAAATCATTTGAGCACTTTGGAGGGCTGGTGGGGCCTCTAATTGGATGAGCATTTCTTGGGTTTCAAGACCTCCATATTGAACACTTCTTCGTATGCTATCAGCATTGAGGTAGATAAAGCAAAAATAGAAGTCATTTCATCTCTGCCTTATCCTAAGATCTTTTCTTGGCCATTCTGGTTTTTACAGAAGGTTTGTTAAAGATTTCAGCAAGATTGCTTCTCCTTTGTCTAAACTCATGCAAAAAGATGTTGATTTTCACTTTGATAAGGACTGCAAACATGCATTTGATACTTTAAAAGCATTGCTTGTCTCACCGCCGATACTCATTGGACCAGATTGGAATTCACCATTTGAGCTAGCTTGTGATGCATCTCATACAGCAGTAGGTACAATGTTGGGTCAAAAAGAGGGTAAACTATCCAGGGTAATTGCATATGCATCCAAAACGTTGGACAGTGCCCAAATTAATTATACTACAACTGAAAAAGAATTGTTTGCAATTGTCTTTGCTTTAGACAAGTTTAGACCTTATCTTCTTAATTCTCATGTTATTGTTTCTACTGACCATACGGCTGTGAAATTTCTTTTTAAGAAAACAGATAGCAAGCCAAGGTTATTGAGATGCATTCTATTGCTACAAGAATTTGATTTGGAAATTCGAAACAGGGGTGGTGCTGAAAACTTTGTTACAGATCATTTGAGTACGCTACCTGAAGATACAAAGGGAGTTTCTGATTCTTCCTTAATCTGTGATGATTTTCCTACTTCTGTGTTAATGGCTATGACTAAACATGAACCTTGGTATGCTAACATAGTGAACTACCTTGTTACAGATTTAATTCCACCTTCCCTTTCTTACTTTCAGGCCCAAAAATTAAAGAGTGAAGCCAAATACTATTGTTGGGATCCACCTATTCTTTGGAGGCTGTGTAATGACCAGATTATACAGAGATGTGTCCCTAATGAAGAAGTCACTGGAATTTTGGATGCCTGTCACTCTTAGGCATGTGGTGGACATTTTAGTGCTAAAAAGACTTCTAGGAAGATTTTGGAAGTAGGGTTCTACTGGCCAACACTCTTTAAAGATGCCTACAATTATTGCAAAGTGTGTGATAAGTGCATTCCAATAAGAGCTATACATTAGCAATTGCATTCATGGCTTGCGTTGAGGAGTTCATTTGTGAGTTGTTTGTATTTTCTGTCTTGTTTTCAGCATGCATGCATTCTTGCTCAAGTGGCCAGATTCCATCCTTTAGCCTTTCCAACATTACAACCTTAAGGGAAGTCCTCTTGATGCAAAATTACCTCATGCTACTCAGTGGTGGAGATATTAGAGAAGAGTGAAATGACCCTGTAATGGAATGGTGAGGAGAGTGAAACACTTGCCAAGGGAATACTTCCACTTTTCCTTGTGCAATTTGCTGAATTAAGATCATTTCCTAGTCTTTTCATTGACAATTTGATTCCTTATTATGCTGGTTTTTCTCTTGAGTACTGGGTTGAGATGAAGAATCATAATTGGATACTATTTCAATTTATAGCTGGTTGTTGATGAGATTTCAGGAACTATTTGATCATATTTGCCTAGGAGTGCAAAGTGCTAGTGTGGGGGAATTTGATAAACTAAATAATGTGATTTCCCATTGAATTAAAATGCTTTCATGTGGAATTAATTTTAGATTTCCAATATTTGATAAGAAACGATGCTGTGAGAATTTGATGTATCATTACAGGATTGAAAGGGATTTTCTCTACTTCTGGAAGTATTGGTGAAGAATGGACAAAATCTGGAAAGATGTAGCCAAAAATCTTGAATTAGGAGTTAAAATGCAGTGTTTTGAATCTGGTTAAGAGCTGGAATCATGTGTGGTCGGTCTAGCATAGCATTCTATGAGGAAAAACTCTAAGTAAAACGCATAGCTCCATGGCCAGTGAGTGACACATGTCCTGGGCTCTAGTAAAACGCACAGCTGAAGGTAGGGAAATTTCATGTGTCAAAATACAACATTACAAGCCTTCAAATGGTGGATAATGATGTGAGAAGGCGCGGGGGGGGGGAATTTAAAAACAGAATTGGACGTCCAGAAGCTTCAAAAAAATGGATCTGAATACTGAATTCCTGTATTCTCAGTCATTCTCTTCTTTTCTTCACTTCTCCAGATTCTCTCAACTTCCAGATTCATCTTCTTCATCTTCTTCTCTTCTCTTTCATTTTGCCATGGAGATTCAGAGGAGATTTGGCCAGATTTCCTCCATCAACATGAGCAACTAAGCCATTGATTCCTGATGAGCTGTGACGGATCCAGAGCACTGATTGTCAAGGAGATTTTGTTTTTCTTGAGTTTGTATTTGTGTTTCAGATTTGGATCTTGTTATAAATCTTTGTTTGAAATTCATATATATAACTCATCTTAGATTTCATTAGGTTCTGCTACTTCTGAGTTGTGATGTGTTTAGAGGTTATAATTTCCTTTTTCTAAGTAGCTTCAATTCAGTTTCGGATTTGGTTAAGTCTGGAACTTAATTGTTGTGATAAATCTGAGGTGGATTGGTTAATCTTTATCCTGGAAATTATGTAATTACATCATTAGAGTTGATTGCATACCTACTGTTTGATGAATTGCCTAAGAGAAATAGAAATCTGATTTTAGGTTGCAAGGAAGGTAAAATCATAGATCCAAGGGAATTCACTTCATTGATATCTCTTTCAAACTCTTTTAATTGCCTAATGGCATTAACTCTTCCTTTCCAAGTGTTGTTGGTTCTTTATTGCAGGAATATGATGATGTGTTCCCAGGAGAAAATTCCACCTGGATTACCACCCAGTAGAGGAATTGAACATCAAATTGATTTCATTCCAGGGGCAATAATTCCTAATAGGCCAGCCTATAGAAGCAATCCAGAAGAGACAAAGGAGCTTCAAAAGCAAGTGGAAAAGCTCATGGCAAAGGGATATGTTAGAGAAAGCTTGAGTCCTTGTGCTGTTCCAGTACTTTTGGTTCCAAAGAAAGATGGAACTTGGAGGATATGCATTGATTGCAGAGCTGTGAATAATATCACTGTAAAGTATCGCCATCCTATTCCTAGATTAGATGATATGCTTGATGAATTGCATGGTTCTATTGTCTTTTCTAAGATTGATTTGAAATCTGGGTATCATCAAATTAGAATGAGGGAAGGCGATGAATGGAAAACTGCTTTCAAAACAAAACATGGTTTGTATGAATGGTTAGTTATGCCATTTGGGTTAACTAATGCACCTAGCACTTTCATGAGATTAATGAATCATGTTTTGCGTGCTTTCATTGGGAAATTTGTTGTGGTTTATTTTGATGACATTCTGATTTACAGTAAGAATCTTGATGAGCATTTGAATCATTTGTATTGTGTGCTTGATGTTTTGAGAAAGGAAAAATTGTTTGTAAATCTGAAGAAGTGTGATTTTTGTATGAATAAAATTGTCTTTCTTGGCTTTGTGGTGAGTGCTAAAGGGATAGAAGTTGATGAAGAAAAGATAAGAGCTATAAAAGAATGGCCAACACCCAAAAGCATAACTAAGGTGAGGAGTTTTCATGGTCTGGCTAGTTTTTATAGGCGCTTTGTGAAGGATTTTAGCACATTTGCTGCACCACTCACTGAGGTCATTAAAAAATCTGTTGGTTTCAAATGGGATAAAGCACAAGATGATGCATTCAATAAACTTAAGGAAAAATTGTGTTCTGCACCTGTGCTAATATTGCCTGACTTTAATAAAACTTTTGAGATTGAATGTGATGCATCTGGAGTTGGAATAGGAGCTGTTTTAATGCAGGAACGAAAGCCACTGGCATATTTTAGTGAAAAGCTAAACAGAGCAGCCTTGAAATATCCAACTTATGACAAGGACCTTTATGCACTCAAAAGAGCATTGGAGAATTGGCAACACTACCTTTGGCCTAAACAATTTGTTATTCACACTGATCATCAGTCTTTGAAGCACATCAAGGGTCAAAGTATGCTGAACAAAAGACATCCAAGGTGGCTAGAATTTATTGAGACATTTCCATATGTCATCAAATATAAGAAAGGTAAAGAAAATGTGATGGCTGATGCATTGTCAAGAAGGTATACTCTTCTTACTATTCTAAATGCTAGGTTGCTTGGTTTTGAATATATCAAGGAATTGTATGCCACTGATGCTGACTTTGCTAAAGTGTTTCTTGCTTGTGAAAAGAAAGCATTTGAAAAGTTTTATAGGATTGATGGGTACTTGTTTAAAGAAAACAGATTGTGTGTGCCTCAATGTTCTTTGCGAGAATTACTTGTGAGAGAAGCACATGGGGGAGGATTAATGGGTCACTTTGGTGTGAAAAAGACTTTGGATGTTCTGTATGAACATTTCTTTTGGCCTAAAATGAAACGTGATGTGGAAAGAATTTGTGCTAAATGCATAACTTGTAAAAGGGCTAAATCTAAAGTCTTGCCACATGGTTTGTACACCCCATTACCTGTGCCTAGTGAACCTTGGGTAGATATATCAATGGATTTTGTTTTGGGTTTACCTAGGTCGAGAAAGGGAATGGATTCCATATTTGTGGTTGTTGACAGATTTTCTAAAATGGCACATTTCATTCCTTGCCATAAAACTGATGATGCCACATATATTGCTGACTTGTTCTTTAAGGAAATTGTAAGACTTCATGGTGTTCCTAAAAGTATTGTTTCTGATAGGGATACAAAATTCTTGAGTCATTTTTGGAGGGTTTTGTGGGGTAAGCTTGGTACTAAATTATTGTTTTCTACTGCTTGTCATCCACAAACTGATGGACAAACTGAAGTAGTTAATAGAACTTTAACTCAATTGCTTAGAACTGTGATTCAAAAGAACTTAAAGAATTGGGAAAATTGCTTGTCATTCATTGAATTTGCTTACAATAGGAGTGTGCATTCATCTACTAATTATTCTCCTTTTGAAATAGTGTATGGTTTTTTAATCAACTAACTCCTTTGGATTTATTACCATTGCCTATTGATGAGAGGGCAAGTCTTGATGGGACAAAGAAAGCTGAAACAGTGAAACAACTTCATCAAAAAGTGAAACAACAAATCGAGAAGAAAAATGAGCAATATGCATCCAAGGCTAACAAAGGAAGAAGGCGTGTTCTCTTTGAACCTGGTGATTGGGTGTGGGTGTATATGAGGAAAGAAAGATTTCCAGCTCAAAGAAAGTCCAAATTAGCTCCAAGAGGAGATGGTCCATTTCAAGTGCTTGAAAGAATCAATGACAATGCTTACAAAATTGATTTACCTGGTGAGTATAATGTTAGTGCTACTTTCAATGTGGCTGATTTATCTCCTTTTGATGCAGGTGATGATTCGAGGTCGAATCCTTTTCAGGAGAGAGGGAATGATGTGATACAGCAAGCTAACTCCTCAACTTCCAATGATCAATTGCAAATCCCAACTGGACCAATCACAAGAGCAAGAGCTAAAAGAATTAAGGAAGCTTTGAGCGGGCTAGTGCAAGACACCTTGACAAAGCAAATGGCATTTGTTGGAGCATCAAATCTGGATGAAAATGCTGAGGACGTCTCTAATGTCATTTGGGCTGAAAAAGAAAGCTGCTGATCATATCTTGGGCTTGGAGACTTCAATCTAAGGAGCTTGGATCAAGTATAACACATGAGAAGACTCATTTGGGCCTAATTAATCATATCTTGGGCCTGATATGCTGATTATATTTCATTAAATGCATTTGAACGAAAATTCATAATTAGTTGGCAGATTTGAATTTTGAGTTTCCAAGTTACCTAAATCAAGTCCTTATGATTTTATTTAAGTTAGTATTTTATATTTTGATTTTCAAGATTGCATTTAATGCTTTTTAGGTCAGATTTTTGAATGTATCCTCTATAAGATATTGTAACCCTCATTTTGGAGGCAGATTGGAATTTGAATGAAAAACTTGCATTTTGCAATTTCTGACTTGAGAGGGGTTCTCTCTAGGGTTCTTCATTGAACTAACAGACTTATCAAGGCTTGATCAACCTTGTGGCGTCTTTCAACACTTTGGGTCCTTGTTCTCCCGTGTTCAAGGGTTCAAGTGGATCATCAGACCTTTGTTTACGTTCTTGGGGTGCGTATATTCAGATCGGTTGTGGGTTTGTGGGATTTTTCCCTTGCGGGTTCTCACCAAAGGACCATAGGGTTAAGGTGCAATTTTAACAACAAAGTTTACCCTAAGGGGCACTGGGCACCATAAAGTTTATTTAGGCGCAAAAATATACATGAAATTGTCAAAAGGGAGCATCCGGCACCATGCCATTAACGTCTGTCAGTTTACCATTAGAGGGGCCCAGAAAGTCAGTTTTAAGGTGCATTTTTAACAACAAAGTTTGCATCAAGGAGCATTAGGCACCATGAAATTTACTTAGATGCAAAAATATACATGAACTTTGTAAAAGAAAAAAAAATAACAAAATTCTTCAACTTCCATAAACATCCATTAATTTTATTCTTTTGGGTCTCACCAAATGCTATATTTTCTCTCCATCAATTTTCACTTCCAAGCTGATCCATCTTTCTCTCATCATAGTCAACACGCATACTCTCTCTGTCATGTCGTTTTCTTAGCCTCCAAGTCTTTTATATGTATTTAAGCAAAACACATCTTTCCCTTCTAGGATATGAGATTTATTGCTTGCATCCCAGTACTACCTCCAGTCGTTAATATAGGATGCAATGGACTAATTTGAGGAGATTAAAAATAAATAAATGAATTACTTTAAAATATTATATTATTGTTTTTTCTCTCAAATTAATTTTCTTGGCTTGTAAACTAATATATAATTTAATGATGCATATAAATATTTTAGAAAGATCATGTACTTAATGCTATTGCGTCAAATAAATAATAATATAATATTTAAAGTAATTTATTTATTTATTTTAATGTCTTCAAATTAGTCCATTGTATCCTATATTAAGGACTCGATGTAGTACTCGGGTGCAAGTAATGAACCTCATATCCTAGAAGGGAAAAATGAAGGTTGTTTTGCTTAAATATATAAAAGGCTTGGAGGCTCAGAAAATGATATGACAGAGAGAGTATGCGTGTTGACTATGATGAGAGAAAGATGGATCGGCTTGGAAGTAGAAATTTATAGAGAAAAAATATAGCATTTGGTGAAACCGAAAAGAATAAAATTAATGGATGTTTATGGAAGTTGAAGAATTTTGTTATTTTTTTTCCTTTTACAAAGTTCATGTATATTTTTACACCCAAGTAAATTTGATGGTGCCTAATGCCTCTTGATGCAAACTTTGTTGTTAAAAATACACTTTAAAACTGACTTTCTGGG